>NW_028261385.1:4034790-4042290 GCF_051295495.1 Thamnophis sirtalis
TTTCTTTCTTTTCTCTCTTTTTTCTTCCTTTCTTCTTTCCTTCCTCCTTATCTCCCTCCCTCATTTCCCCTCCCTCCCTCCTTCCCTCTCTTCTTCCCTCCCCTTACCCTTTCACAATTTTTTTCTTTCTTTTCTCTCTTTTTTCTTCCTTTCTTCTTTCCTTCCTCCTTATCTCCCTCCCTCATTTCCCCACCCTTCCTCTCTTTCTTCCTTCTCTCATTCCCATCTCCTTCCTTCATTCATTCTAGCCTCCCTCCTTTCACATGTCTTTTATTTCTTTCTTTTTTTCTTTCTTTTCTCTCTCTCTTTTTCTTCCTTCTTTCCTTCCTCCTTATTTCCCTCTGCTATTTCCCCTCCCTCCCTCCCTTCTCTGGAAAAACCCTGGGAATGATTGTCTAGCCAGCGTTTCCTCTGAACTCCTGCAAAACCATCCCTTTTGCCAATCCTTAAAAAGTTTCTGCCCTTTCTCTTTTTCTTCCTTCTTCTCCTTCAGAAAGATCCTGAAAATCAAAGCTGGATTTCTCTTCAGCATCTTCTTGAAACTGACATCCTTGTGCGATGGCAAAGAGTATCTGGGCCTCCAGATACCAGGGGGTGAAAAAACAATTGTGGGGAAAGGATGCATTTCCACTTTTCAAATACCCCAAGGGCTTCCTGTGGGTTATTGGGAAAAACAAAAACTTGGACTTAGCTCAATCTTGACTTGTTCCAGCAGAAATGTTCCTATATTCTTATTTGATGTTCTACATTTATTTATTGAAGGTATATAGCCACACACTTAGGCTGACCTTCTGTTGTCCTCAAGTGAAGGGTGGGAAGCCAGGGAGGGTACAGATTTCAGTGGAGAGGACTCTAAACTTTGGAACAGGGAATAACGGAGTTGAAAGGGGACCTTAGAGGTCCTCTAGTCCAAGCAGGAGACCCTATACAATTTCAGACAAATGGCTGGCCAGCCTCTTCTTAAAACCTTCAATGATAGAGGACCCACAACATCTGGAGGCAAGCTTTTCCACTGATCAGAAAAGAACAAGAGTTGGAAGAAGTCTTGGTCTCCTGCTTACCTGGGGTTGGACTGGAAGACCTCTAAGGTCCCTTCCAGCCTCCAAGCAGAAATAACAAAATAACAAGAGTTGGAAGGGATCTTGGAGGTCTTCTAGTCCAACCCCCTGCTCAAGCAGGAAGCCTCATACCATTGCAGACAAACAGCTGCCTTCTTAAAACCTCTGGGTTAGGATTGCTGTGATCCATCTTCTAAAAAGAGCCAAGGTGGCGCAGTGGTTAAATGCAGCACTGCAGGCTACTGCTAGATCAGCAGGTCAGCAGTTCAAATCTCACCGGCTCAGGTTGACTCAGCCTTCCATCCTTCCGAGGTGGGTAAAATGAGGACCCAGATTGTTGGGGGCAATATGCTGACTCTCTGTAAACCGCTTAGAGAGGGCTGAAAGGCCTATGAAGCGGTATATAAGTCTACTGCTATTGCTAAAAAGTAAGATGTTTTAGCTCAATCCTAATCAGGATTGGGCTGGCTTATCTCCAGCCGCAGGAAACCTGTTTCAGCATGATGTTCTCCCACAGGTGAGCATCTTGCTCTCCTTGGTGGTTGACCCTTTGTCCACCAGATGGCTCTGTCTGCTGTAGAAGACTCCACGGGGAAGAACATTTGGTGAAGGAGGAAGTTTTCCACCACCCCCACGGAATGATTTCTTCCCACCAGAGATGGACCTTCATGAAGAAGAGAGAACCCGTCAACATTCCCGATCCTGTTGAGGTCCCTCTACCTGACATTTTTAGGGCTTCCTTCCTAAGGATTCCACTTTGCCCTGGGCAAACACCCTCAAGGTTTCTCAAACGATCATACAATACAATAGCAGCGTCGGAAGGGACCTTGGAGGTCTTCTAGTCCAACCCCCTGCCTAGGCAGGAAACCCTATACCGTTCCATGATTTTCTGGTCCCATTTTTTTTTTTTTGCATTTTCAAGGCCGCCTTTCCCCTTTGAGACCAGGAAGTTAGGAAGACGTCTAGGGAGGTCACTGAATCAGGCGAGGTGGTTTGGGTTGTGAGAAGACGTTCTGAAAAACTGACCCAGTTGAGAAATGAAGATCTGGGGATTCCCTGATGCTTTCAGAGCTTAGTTATTTCCTTGCAGGCATTTCATTACCCAACTACGGTATGCAACATCATCAGTCTCTAGGAAGGAGTGAAGTTTCTTCTCTTTTTATAGACTAGTACTTTTCTGTCTCAATTTTATGACACAACCAGATAAACCTCATCATGCTGGAAGGGGGTGGAGTTTGTAGAGTGGAGGAGGAGGAAGAGTAGGAGGAAAAGGAGGAAGAGGAAGAGGAGGAGGAAAAGGAGGAAGAGGAAGAGGAGGAGGAAAAGGAGGAAGAGGAGGAGGACAACAAAAACTGTAAGGTGCTTGGTGGTCTGTGAGCTTCATACAGACATTTCGTGACCAAACTAGGTAACATCATCAGTGCTAGAAGGGAGTGAGCAAGCCATGAATATATAAATAAAAAGAAAAGAAAAACCCTCCTTTCTAGCCCCAATGATGTAACCTACTTGTAACCCCCTCCTTTCTAGCACTGATGATGTTACCCAGTTGGGCCATGAAATGTCTGCAAGAAAACCACCAAGCTCAGAGAGCACCAAGGACCCCACGATCCTCTCCTTCCTGACTATAAACCCCACTCCCTTCTAGCACAGATGATGTTACCTAGTTGGGCCATGAATCGTCTGCAAGAAAACAATTAAATTCAGAAATCACCAAGGACAAAACAGTCTCCTCCTCCTCTTCCTCCTCTTCCTCCTCTTCCTGCTCCTCCTCCTCCTCTTCCTCCTCCTCCTCATTTTCCACAAACCCCACTTCCTCCTAGCACTGATGACGTTACCTAGTTGGGCCATGAAACGTCTGCAAGAAAACAATCAAGCTTGAGCACACCAAGGATCCCACAGTCCTCCTCCTCCTCCCTCCTCCTCCTCCTCCTCCTCCTCCTCCTCCTCCTCCTCCTCCTCCTCCTCTTCCTCTCCACAACCCCCCCTCCTTCTTGCACTGATGATGTTCCCTAATTGGGCCATGAAACGTCTGCAAGAAAACAATCAAGCTTGAGCACACCAAGGATCCCACAGTCGTCCTCCTCCTCCTCCTCCTCCTCCTCCTCCTCCTCCTCCTCCTCCTCCTCCTCCTCCTCCTCCTCTTCCTCTCCACAACCCCCCCTCCTTCTTGCACTGATGATGTTCCCTAATTGGGCCATGAAATGTCTGCAAGAAAACAATTAAGCTTGAGCACACCAAGGATCCCACAGTCCTCCTCCTCCTCCTCCTCCTCCTCTTCCTCTCCACAACCCCCCCTCCTTCTTGCACTGATGATGTTCCCTAATTGGGCCATGAAATGTCTGCAAGAAAACAATTAAGCTTGAGCACACCAAGGATCCCACAGTCCTCCTCCTCCTCCTCCTCCCTCCTCCTCCTCCTCCTCTTCCTCAACCCCCCTCCTTCTTGCACTGATGATGTTCCCTAGTTGGGCCATGAAACGTCTGCAAGAAAACAATTAAGCTTGAGCACACCAAGGATCCCACAGTCCTCCTCCTCCTCCTCCTCCCTCCTCCTCCTCCTCTTCCTCCTCTTCCTCAACCCCCCCCTCCTTCTTGCAGTGATCATGTTCCCAAGTTGGGCCATGAAACGTCTGCCAGAAAACCACACAAACTCTTGGACCGCCGAGGACCCCTCGTTTCAACCCCGAGCCACAATATATTCTCCTTTATTAAAATGAAGACCTGCTTGGGGAGAGAAGCAATATATCGGGAAGGATGAAATGGGGGCAGTAGGTTACGCGGGGTTGAAGCTTTGCGCATCCGCCGTGTTTTAATGAACTTCCGACTGGAGTCCCTGCACTCAAACTGGCCTGACCTCCGTCAACGATCGTCTTCAAATCTTTGTAACTTCCAGAAAGCGGTTTGAAGGAGGAGAAGGCTTCCTCTCTGATACTTTACTACGAAAAGACTTCCTCCTTTAGTCTCCAGGGAGGTTCATGTACCGAGCCAGGCAAACTGGGTCCCCAGGGTTTGAGTATCTTCCTTGTTCTATTTCCACAAAGACGACAAGATTTTTGCTAACTGGAGCAAAATAAAAGTCCCCTCCCCAATCGAAACACACGGCATCTAGGATTAAATCGAGAAAACCACCATACTTTTTTTTCTCTCTCTCTCAGTAAAACAGGAGCCAAATCCTTGCTGCTTATTCAGGATGTCCTCAAGCTGGTTAAGCCAACTCTGCCTCCCTTTCCCTAATGTTAGAGCTAGTATTAACAAAGGAGAGGTTATTTGTGGCTCAGGGTTGAACGGAGCTGTCCGTGGTGCTCTCTGAGCTGGATCGTTTTCTTGCAGACGTTTCGTGACCCAGCTGGGTAACATCGTCAGTGCTTGAAGGGTGGGGATTTGCAGAGAAGAAGAAGATGAGGAGGAGGAGGAGGAGAAGGAGTAGGAGAAGGAGAAGGAAGAGGAGGAGGAGGACTGTGAGGTCCTTGGTGCTCTCTGAGCTTGGTTGTTTTCTTGCAGACATTTCATTACCCAATTAGGGAACATCATCAGCACCAGAAGGGAGTGGGGTTTGCAGAGAAGAAGAAGAAGAGGAGGAGGAGGAGGAGGAGGAGGAGGAGGAGGAGGAGGAGGAGGAGGAAGAGGAGGACTGTGGGGTCCTTGGTGCTCTCTGAGCTTGATTGTTTTCTTGCAGACATTTTGTGACCCAGCTGGGTAACATCGTCAGTGCTAGAAGGGTGGAGATTTGCAGAGTTGAGGGGGAGGAGGAGACGAAAGGAGGAGGAAGAAGAAGGAGGAGAAAGGAGGAGGAGAAGGAGGAAGCGAAAGAGAAGGGGAAGGAGGAGGAGAAAGAGAGGAGGAGAAGAAAAAGAAAAAGGAGAGGGAGAAAGAGGAAGGAGAAGAAGGAAGGGGAAGGAGGACTGTGGGGTCCTTGATGCTCCCTGGGTTGGCTTGTTTTCTTGCAGACATTTCATGACCCAACTAGGTAACATCATCAGTGCTTGAAGGGTGGGGATTTGCAGAGTCGAGGAAAAGGAGGAGAAGGACTGTGGGGTCCTTGATGCTCTCTGAGCTTGATTGTTTTCTTGCAGACATTTTGTGACGATGACGATGGGTAACATCGTCAGTGCTAGAAGGGTGGGGATTTGCAGAGAGGAGGAGTAGGAGGAGGAGAAAGAAAAGGAGGAGGAAAAGGAGAATAAGAATGAGAATTGTGGGGTCTTTGGTGTTCTCTAAGCTTGGTTGTTTCCATGCAGACATTTTGTGACCGAACTGGGTAACATCATCAGTGCCAGAAAGGTGGAGATTTGTAGAGATGACGAGGAGGAGGAGGAGGATTGTGGGGTCCTTGGTGCTCTCTAACCCTGGCTGACTTCCCTGCCTAAGAACAGACTAGAATTCTCCATCTCCTGCTGATGGGCCCAGCGTCACCCAAGTGGCTTTCATGCCTAAAGCAAAACTACAACTCCCCAGCTCCCAGTTTCTAGCCTGATCCCATCACTGCTACACCAAACTGCTCCGATGATTTGCGTATTAATACAGGAAGCGAAAGAAGATTGAATGAAAAAATACATCTGCCCCTCTGATTTTGCTGATTTCCCAACCATTCTACGCACCGCTGTATGACTCCCCCCCCCTCTGATAGCCACACGGGCGGTAGGTGAATAATACAGATTTTACATAATGCCATCTTGTAAGCGGGCCCTTCTCCCTATCAGCAGGCGAGCATGCACAATTCCCCCCTTTTTAAAAAATAAAAATAAAAATAAAAAATCGGGGAATGGCACTGCAACATTTGGAAAACAGAGATATCGGCTCTCCACTGTATGCCGGCTTACGAAACGGCACACGGAGTGAGCCAACATTTGCATTCAAATGTAAAGTTAATGCTTTCTCTCCCTTTTTTTTTTTAATGAGGAAAGGATTGGATACATATTTTAGCAGCCTGTTTAGGGCAAGAAAACAGAATGCTGAGATATCAGGAACAGAAAATGATTCTATAAGCTGCCCAGAGTAGCCATAACAGTGAGCTGGGCAGCCTATGCATTCAAAATATTCAATATATAATTCAAGAGCAACTAAGATGATGAAAAGGCCTGGGGACTAAAATAGATGAAGAACGGTTGCAGGATTTGGGTACGGCTGGTCAAGAGAAAGAAGGACTAGGGGAGGGGGGGGGATGTGATAGCAGTCATCCAGTATTTGAGGAGCTGCCAGAAAAAAGAAGGGGTCAATCTATTATCCTGTTCTGACCCAGGCTTCCCGAGAGCAGGAAGCAAACTCCTTGTCCAAAACGCCTTTTATCAATTGACTGTGAATTCTGCTCCTTCACATCCAGCAAAGGCTTTCCAGGGAGGATTTACAGTCACAGACCTATCTGGCTTGGAGAGCTGCCAGGTTGATATCTGCAAAACTTGGCAAGGAGTCTTAGAGAGTCACGAACCAATGAAGTGAATTAATGGTCTCCTGCAAACTCCACTCCCCTTTCGCTCCTCTTTTATTTCCTCTGGGAAGGGCCATTCACCGTCCACCTGTGGCCTTACTCCCAAGTCGACCCCTGTTCTTTAGCTGTTCCCTTCATCTCCCCTCCCCTCTCGACAGGTGTGGTTGTTGGTCATTTTAATATGTTTATTTTATACTTGTATGTTTCCCCTTCCCGTTTAAGTTGTTCGCCGCCCTGAGTCCCTTTAGGGAATAGGGCGGCATATAAATAAAATAAAATTTAAACTTAAACTTAAACTTAAACATCTGGCAACTCTGTGCATGCGCACACTGGGAACAGGCTCCAGCTGTTCATCCAAGGTGGCGCAGTGGTTAAATGCAGCACTGCAGGCTGACTGCTAGATCAGCAGTTCAGCGGTTCAAATCTCACCGGCTCAGGGTTGACTCAGCCTTCCATCCTTCCGAGGTGGGTAAAATGAGGACCCGGATTGTTGTTGGGGGGGGCAATATGCTGACTCTGTAAACCGCTTAGAGAGGGCTGAAAGCCCTATGAAGTGGTATATAAAAATCTGCTATTGCTATCTGCCTCACTGATGACTGACTCTGAAGGCAGCTGATAAATGGCATATGGCCCTGGTCCCCTCTCTGCCTCCGACACAGAGCCTTCCTCAGAGCCTTCCCCAGACTCCAGGACTGGCCCATCTTCCTCCCCAACCTCCTCAGTGCCCAGAATCTGCTGGCCACTGGTGGGCACAACATCTCCAGAAGCTCCTGAAGGCAGGACAAGAAACAATGAATGGAAACTAATCAAGGAGAGAAGCAACCTAGAACTAAAGAGAAATTTCCTGACAGATGAGAACAATTAACCAGTGGAACAACTTGCCTCCAGAAGTTGTGGCTGCTCCATCACGGAGGTTTTTAAGAAGAGACTGGACAGCCACTTCTCTGAAATTGCATAGGGCCGTAAGGGTGAACCCATGGCATGTGTGGGCACAGGTGGCACACAGAGCCCTCTCTGC
>NW_028261385.1:4047290-4064936 GCF_051295495.1 Thamnophis sirtalis
ACTGTTACCATCATGTTTTGTATGTATGTGTCTTTGTGTGTATATACATACATAGATACATACACATACGTGCCACACACACTGTATACCCTGTTTATATTTATAACACACACACACACACACATAAAATACACACACACATTTTGTATGTATGTATCATTGTGGGTATATACACACACACACATGTTGCATTTGTGCTGATAAATAAATAAAGGGAGACTAGTACAGATCTATTTCAAGCTATTTCGTTCTCATCCGATAGCCATACCCTTACTGGGAATTGAACCTGGGCTGTATTACATATTAGGCAGTTGTATTAGCCACTAAGCCACAGGCTCTCCTCCTTTATCAGCTAAGCCAGGGAAATGGGTATGTATTGTGTCACAACCCCTGGTATGCCCAAATATGGGAGGGAGCATACTGCTTTCCTTTTCTGTCTATCGGCTCACCCTAGGAGCCATCCAGGCAGAAAGCCATTTTTTTTAATGTTGCCTTGTTACATATGTGTTGCATTTGCGCTGATAAATAATATTTAAAAATAAATAATAATATTTATAGATACACACCCACAAACACAAGCATACAAATACATACACACAGAGACATGATTTTAGCTGCTGTTTAAATAATAATTTTTAAAACCCCTCTTATTCCAAAGTGGCAGATTCTGCAGGCGTCTTCTCAGGACTCCTGACCCCATTAGGGAGAAGGCTCCCTCCCTCCCTCCTTCCCGTGGAAATCGAGCCTTGAGCGAAAGCAGATCAAATTGGCGAGAAATGACAGGTGAGGCTGGCATCCTCGCATTCAAATGCAAAACTCATCACGACTTTAAATATATTCCAAATCCCAAAGCAGGCAATGGAAGCTGGAAGGGCCCTCCGATGACAAAGCAGCGAAGGGAGGGGGGCATTTGGGGGGGGGGGAGGGTGGTGGGGGGGCTGGGGGGGGAAGAGATGGAAGAAATGTAAATGAATTCTCCCATCTCTGCCTTATTTCATTTAGAATTTAGAATAGCAGAGTTGGAAGGGACCTCGGAGGTCTTCTAGTCCAACCCCCTGCCTAGGCAGGAGACCCTACACCACTTCAGGCAAATGAATATCCAACATCTTCTTAAAAACCTCCAGTGTTGGAGCATCCACAACTTCTGGAGGCAAGTCGTTCCACGGGTTAATTTTTCCAACTGATAACTTTACCTAAAAAGGGTCATGGATTTGGGGAAAATCGGGGGGAAATTTAGGAAATGTTAGCGTCTGTTCTGGACATTAAATAAACCAGTAACCCACAGGGTGGGAAAAAAATTCACTGAGCACGTTGAAAGAAATGTTGTTCAAGAGAAATCGGCATTAGTTGCAAAGATAAATCCCGACTCATCTACATTTTAGATTTTTAGCTTGGGTTTTTGGGAAGAAATTTGTTTGAAATGGTGAACCCTTGTCTTAATGGCATGCCAAAATTGGTGTGCGCATGCTCACACCAATCAAATCCTCCCTGCCCACTTGTGCATGCGCACGTGAGGCCCCCTCCCCACACATGCACGCATGACCCCTCCCCAGGCTCTCCGAAAAGGCAAAGAATCAGCTGGCTGGTGCGCACATGCGTCCTGGAGCTGACGGCTGGCATGCCAGCACATATGGCTCTGTGTGCCACCTGTGGCATGCCTACCATAGGTGCATCATCACGGGGAAAGGGTCTCCTTCTTGAGCAGAGGGTGGGACTAGAAGACCTCCGAGGTCCTTCCAACTCATTTGAGAGAGCATTGAAAGGCTCATGGATGGAGATGGCATGGTGGAGACAAGACACTCGGACTTTCAAAGGCTTTTAGAAGTTCTTGAGATAACTTTGTGGCCATGGAGAAGAAGACCTTCCCTTGGATGGATGGCCAACTGGTTGAAAAACCAAGTGAGCATCAACCATTCAAAGGAAGACATGGAGTCCCTAACGGACACTCAGACTTTCAAAAGCTTTTAGAAGACCTTGAAGACACTTGGTGGCCATGGAGAAGAAGACCTTCCCATTGTTGGATGGCCAACTAGTTGAAAAGCCATGCAAGCATCAACCGTCAGAAGAAATGGGCATTTTGGGGTGGATTTTCATAGGAAGACAGGAATCTGTGTTTGGCTTTTAAACTGGTTGCTCAATGATTTTGGGGAGCAAAGGCCTTCCCAAAGACAGGGGGTCCTCGACTTACAACAGGTCATGTAGCGACTTGTTCAAAGTGACTATGATACTGGGAAAAGTGACCTGCAACTGCTTTTCAGAGCAACGATCATTGTGCAACATCCTCAGGGTCACATGATCGAAATTAAGAGTCTTGGCAACTGGCATGTATTTATGACGGTTGCAATGTTCCAGGGTCACATGATCCCCTTTTGCGACCTTCAAGTAAAGTCCATGGGGGATTCTTCCTTTTTCCTGCCTCCCTCCCACCTTCTCTCCTGCCTCTCCCCTTTCTTCTTCCTTCCTTCTTTTTCTCCCACCCCTCTCCCTTCTCCTTCCTTCCTTTCATTTTCCCTCCCCCTTTCATCTTTCTTATTTCCTTCTTTCCTCCTCCCCCTTCTCTCTTTCCTTCCTTCCCTCCCTCCCTCCCTCCTTCCTTCCTTCCACCTTCTCTCCCGCCCTCTCTCCCTTCCTTCCTCACACCCTCCATCCATTCATCCATCCATCTACCCACCCACCAATTCGCTCACCTTTTCTCCTGTCCTCTCCCTTCTCTCCTTCCTGCCTTTCTTCCTTTCATCTTCCCTCCCTCCTTCTTTCATCTTCCTTCTGTTCCTCTTTGTACCCTTCCTTAAGTCCTTCCTTCCTTTTCTCCTTCTTTCCTTCCTTCCATTTTCCCTCCTCCTTTCATTTTCCTTCATTCCTTCCCTCCTTCCTCCCACCCTCCATCTATCCACCCACCCATTCGCTCACCTTTTCTCCTGCCGTCTGCCTTCTCTCCTTCCTTCCTTCCTTCCTTCCTTCCTTCCTTCCTTCCTTCCTTCCTTCCTTCCTTCTTTTCTTCCATTTTCCCTTCCTCCTTTCATCTTCCTTCCTCCTTTCCTTCTTTCCTTCTTTCCTTCTGTTCCTCTTTGTACCCTTCCTTAAGTCCTTCCTTCCTTCCATTTTCCCTCCCTCCTTCTTTCATCTTCCTTCCTTCTGTTCCTCTTTGTACCCTTCCTTAAGTCCTTCCTTCCTTTTCTCCTTCTTTCCTTCCTTCCATTTTCCCTCCCCCTTTCATTTTCCTTTATTCCTTCCCTCCTTCCTCCCACCCTCCATCTATCCACCCACCCATTCGCTCACCTTTTCTCCTGCCCTCTGCCTTCTCTCCTTCCTTCCCTCCCTCCCTCCCTCCCTCCCTCCTTCCTTCCTTCCTTCCTTTTTCCCTTCCTCCTTCTTTCATCTTCCTTCCTTCTTTCCTTTTTTCCTTCCTTCCTTTTCTCCTTCCTTCTTTTCCTTCCTTCCTTCCTTCTTTTCTTCTGTTCCTCTTTGTACCCTTCTTTAAGTCCTTCCTTCCTTCCTTCCTTCCTTCCTTCCTTCCTTCCTTCTACCTTCCCTCCCGCCCTCTCTACCTTGCCCTTCCTTCCTTCCTTCCCTCCCTCCCTCCCCACTTGACACATTTTGCATAAACCCACCTTCCTCTCCGGGAGGCAAGCTTGACAAAGGAAGCCTCTGTAGATGCCCGTTCCCTATGCCAAACCTAACCACGGGCTCATGAAGAGTCATTTCCATACGGCTGCTCCCCCAGCTAGGAGGGAGAGAGAGGGAGAGAGAGGGAGAGAGAGAGAGGGAGGGAGAGAGAGAGGGAGGGAGGGAGGGAGAGAAAGAGAGAGAGAGAGAGAGAGAGAGAGAGAAAGAGGGAGGGAGTGGGGGCTCTCTCTAGCTTTTTTTTTTCTTTAAAAAGCTGCCTAACCCCTTGGAAAAGCAATATTCTCTTTTAAGCGCCCCTCTTCCCTCCGCTCACTAATGATCCATCCTGCCAGGAGAAGTCACCGCTCCCGTTCTCGGCCTTCAAGACTAATGAGATGCCGAGCTTCGGAGGCAGCGTCTTCGGGAGGGCTTCCATATTTGGAAACTGTCTCTCCCAGGATGTCTACCGCTGACCCGCTCGGCTTTCTAAATCGTCTCTGCATTCTGATCTACGCATGGCGGCCGCATTAATTACGAGGCGGCTTTCGAACGCTTCGTTCTGGCTCAACTCCACGACAGGATTTTCAGCTCCAAAGTTAGAGCCCATTCCAGCCCACCCCAAAGCACCCACCTCTTCTCCATTGGAACCTGTGTCTCGGCTGCCCTTTAAAAGCAGCCGCGTCTCTCTCTGGGTTTGGTGGCTGGATGGGTGCAGTCCGGACCGAGAGGAAAACGGAACTGTCTAACGAAGCATTTCAAAGGGACACGGGGGAGAAAGAGGACAGAGACAGATGGGATTCTAGATTTTGGGAAAAGGGCGCCTTGAGGTCATGAAGTCCAATCTCTTGCTTTGTCACAGAGGGCACAGTTTCCTTTTCTTCTTTCCTTCCTTTCCTTCTCTCCTGAACTCTTTCTTTCTTTTCCTTTCTCCTTCCCTCCCTCCCAAACTCTTCCTTTATTTCCTAGCCTCCCTTCCCTTTTCTCTTCCTTTCCTTTCTCCTTCCCCCTTTCTTTTCCTTTCCCTTTCCCTTTCCTTCCCTTTTTCCTTCCTTTCCTCTTCCTCTCTTCTCCTCTGCTCTCCTTCCCTTTCCTTTCTCCTTCCCCCTTTCTTTTCCTTTCCCCTTTCCTTTCCTTCCCTTTTTCCTTCCTTTCATTTTTCCTCTTCTCTCCCTCTCCTCTCCTCTGCCCTCCTTTCCTTCCCTTTTTTCTTCCTTTCCTTTCCCCTTCCTCCTTTCCCATTTCTCCTTTCTCCTTTGTTTTCCTTTCCCTTCCATGCCCTTTCCTTCCTTTCCTCTTTCCTCTTCTCTCCCTCTCCTCTGCTCTCCTTTCCTCCCCTTCCCTTTTTCCTTCCTTTCCTTTCCCCTCCCCCATTCCCCTTTCCCCTTTCTCCTTTCTCCTTTCTTTTCCTTTCCCTTCCATTCCCTTTTCCTTCCTTTCCTCTTTCCTCTTCCCTTCTGTCCTCTCCTTCCCCTTTCTCTTTCCTTCCTTTCTCCTTCCCCCTTTCTTTTCCTTTCCCCTTCCCTTTTTCCTTCCCTTTTCCTTCCTTTCATTTTTTCCTCTTCTCTCCCTCTCCTTTCCTCTGCCCTCCTTTCCTTCCCTTTTTTCTTCCTTTCCTTTCCCCTTCCCCCTTCCCCCTTTCTCCTTTCTCCTTTCTTTTCCTTTCCCTTCCATTCCCTTTTCCTTCCTTTCCTCTTCCCTTCTCTCCTGTCCTCTCCTTCCCCTTTCTCTTCCTTTCCTCTCCCTTCCCCTCCCTCCCTCTCTCTCCTTCCCTTTCCCCCTCTCTCCATCTCTCCCTTTTGGGGGGAAGGCAGAGAGGAGCACCGGGCTGGCATTTTCGCCTTTGCGAAGGCCCCTGGCAGTTTTATGTCAAGAAGCAGAGCGAAGCCCAAGTCAGGAGCTTCAAAGGAGCTTTAAATGCCTCCAAGTTTGGTGTTTGTTTGCCGGATTTAACTCGGGATGAGCTGGTGTTGATCCTTCGGTGAAGAGGCCTCCTTCTTGTGCTGAGCTCACCGGCTGCATTTCACAGATACAGAGCCGGGCTGTCAGGATGCCTCTGACACCTTCCCATTACACGGGCTCACACGTGGAGGTCAGGATTAGGAGCCTCGCCTGTCTGGCGTTCCGGCGTAATCGCTGGTGCTCTCGCGCCTGCCACAAAAGGGCTCCGAGCCGTCTGTCAACCCCTTGACAGGCGGCTCAGAAACATCAGCCAGAAATGACATTCCGGAGACGTTTTAGAAGAGGTGCTGAGTTCCGATTCGCATCGCGGAGCCCTAAAGGGATCTAGGGCAGGGATGGAGAGGTGGCGCAGTGGTTAGGGTGCAGTACTGCAGGCCACTTCAGCTGACTGCTATCTGCAGTTCAGCGGTTCTAATCTCACCGGCTCAAGGTTGACTCAGCCTTCCATCCTTCCGAGGTGGGTGAAATGAGGACCCAGACTGTGGGGGCGATATGCTGACTCTGTAAACTGCTTAGAGAGGGCTGAAAGTCCTATGAAGCGGTATATAAGTCTAACTGCTATTGCTATTTCTCTAAAGGCGTGCCAAAATTGTGCACCTGCACCATACCCATCTGTGCATGTGTGTGCAACACCCCCCACCCCACCCCGTGTGTGGTGTGGAGAGTTTTCGCCTTCCTCAGGCTCTGGAGGCTTTCCTGAAGCCTGGAAAGGGTGAAAACGGCCTCCCCCAGTTTCCCAGAGGCCCTCTGGAAGGCGGAAACCAGTGGTGGGCGTACCGGTGCCTGCTTGGGAGCACCAGGTACTGGTCCGGTCCGGT
Organism: Thamnophis sirtalis; assembly: GCF_051295495.1. Lineage (NCBI taxonomy): Eukaryota > Metazoa > Chordata > Lepidosauria > Squamata > Natricidae > Thamnophis > Thamnophis sirtalis. The sequence goes on from NW_028261385.1 coordinate 4,053,674, forward strand.
GCTCTGGAGAGCCCACCAGCCCTCCCATCCTCCTAAATGGTAGTTGAGCCAATTGTGGCTTTCGCGCACGGAGTATACGGCGCCTGCGTGATTCACCGCCAAGCAGCTGGAGCGTCGTGGCCGGTAAGTATTCATGAGCATGCTGCGTGCGTGGATGTGATGGATGCCAGGCCTTGTTGCACATAACCAGTTGCACCGGGAACCAGAACCCACCACTGGCAGAAACAGATTGTTTCCAAACTTCCGGTTGCCCAATTGGACAGGTTTTTTCACCCTCCTCAGGCTCCGGAAGCTTTCCTGAAGCCTGGGGAGGGCTAAAACGAGCCGAGGTGGCGCAGTGGTTAAATGCAGCACTGCAGGCTACTTCAGCTGACTGCAGTTCGGCAGTTCGGCTGTTCAAATCTCACCGGCTCAGGGTTGACTCAGCCTTCCATCCTTCCGAGGTGGGTGAAATGAGGACCCAGATTGTGGGGGCGATATGCTGACTCTGTAAACCGCTTAGAGAGGGCTGAAAGCCCTATGAAGTGGTATATAAGTCTTACTGCTATTGCTATTGCTATGTTTCCTTCCTTCCATCCATATTTTTTCTTCCCTCCCTCCCTCCCTCCCTCCCTCCATGTTTCCTTCCTTCCTTCCTTTCTCCTTTCATGTTTCCTTTCTTCCATTGATATTTTTCCTCGCTCCTTCCATGTTTCTTTCCTTCCTTCTTTCTTTCCTTCCTCCCTCTTTTCATGTTTAGAGCCGAGGTGGCGCAGTGGTTAGAGTGCTGTACTGCAGGCCACTTCAGCTGACTGTTATCTGCAGTTCGGCGGTTCAAATCCCACCGGCTCAGGGTTGACTCAGCCTTCCATCCTTCCGAGGTGGGTAAAATGAGGACACGGATTGTTGTTGGGGGCGATACGCTGACTCTGTAAACCGCTTAGAGAGGGCTGAAAGCCCTATGAAGCGGTATATAAGTCTAACTGCTATTGCTATTGCTAAAATAGCCTCATCCGGAGGCTCTCCGGAAGGCAGAAATGGATTGTTTCCAAACTTCCAGTTGACTTGTTGGGCCTGTTCTTCACCCTCTCTAGATTCCTGAGGCTTTCCTGAAGCTGGGGAGGGCAAAAGCGTCTGGCTGGCACCTGGCAGAGGGCTGCCGTGGCGGCAAATATGGCTCTGTGTGCCACCTGTAGCACATGCGTCATAGGTTCGGCCTCACAGATCTAGGGTCATTCCGGGTCCTTTCTGGCCCAAAATGACCATCAATGCTAGATGCAATTCTCTTTTTCAACCCATCTCACTGTGTGTTGACGAGTCTTGTCCTCGTACAACGGTGGGGTCTCGGATGCTCTCTGAGCTGGGTTGTTTCCAGGCAGAGGCTTCGGGACCCAGTTAGGAAACATCAAAAGTGCCAGCAGGAGTGGGATTTGTGGAGCGGAGGAGGGGGAGGAGAAGGACTGTGGGGTCTTTCGTGGTCTCTGAGCATGCAAACATTTCATGAGCCAACTAGGTAACATTATCAGTGTTAGAAGGGGGTCTGTTTATAGGTAGTAACTTGCCAGTCTTGGTTCTGGTGGTGGTTTTCTCTTTAGTCATTCCTCAATTAGGGCATTGCTTTCTGCTGCATTGTTTGTCCGGTGTTAATCCCTGCTTATCTTTCCTCTCCTCTCCTCCTCTCCCCTTTTGTTTTTTTAATATAAAAACAGGACATTTTTAGTATCTGTGGCTGCCTTCTAATCCCCCAAGCTCGTAATCGCAGGCCTGCTTATCCTCATATCAATCATCATCACCGTCATAAATAAAACATTTGCGCTCTGCACTGTTTGGCAAAACTTTCCCCCTCGCAGGCTTCAAGGCATCCATCTGGATTGCACAGATTTTGCCCTATTGGAGGAGAAGGCACATGGCTTCCAATAAAGGGAGCGCGTTTGGGGTTGATGTGCCATAAACCACAATATTGGGGGAGGGTTACAGTAGCCTTGGGTAATCACAGAAGGAGACGCCCCCACATCCTCATAAAGGAGCCATTATCCTAATGCACTCAAACAGCGGAGTGAGGCCGTAAATATATTATTTATGCACAAGATAAACCCACAGTTCCTGCGCATATGTGTGGATCTATCGTACAGCCCAGTCTTTCTAACCAATAGCAACTTGAAGAGGAGTGGACTTCAACTCCCAGAATTCCCCAGTGGCTGGGGAATTCTGGGAGTTGACGCCCGCTCATCTTAAAGCAAGGTGGCTGGGAAATTCTGGGACTTGAAGTCCACTTATCCTAAAGCAGACTGGCTGGGGAATTCTGGGAGTTGAAGTCCATCTATCTTAAAGCACGCTTCCTGGAGAATTCTGGGAGTTGAAGTCCATCTATCTTAAAGCACGCTTCCTGGAGAATTCTGGGAGTTGAAGTCCATTCATCTGAAACCATGCTGGCTGGGGAATTCTGGGACATGAAATCCACTTATGTTAAAGGATTTTGGCTACAGAATTCTTGGACATGAAGTTCATCTACTTTAAAAACATGCTTGCTGGGGAATTCTGGGAGTTGACGTCCGCTCATCTTAAAGCAAAGTGTCTGGGAAATTCTGGGACTTGAAGTCCACTTATCCTAAAGCAGATTGGCTGGGGAATTCTGGGAGTTGAAACTCATCCATCTTAAAGCATGCTGGTTGAGGAATTCTGGGAGTTGAAGTCCATCTACTTTGAACCATGGTTGCTAGGGAATTCTGGGAGTTGAAGTCCGCTCGACTTAAGCATATTGGCTGGGGAATTCTGGGAGTTGAAACCCATCCATCTAAAAGCATGCTGGTTGAGGAATTCTGGGAATTGAAGTCCATCTACCTTAAAACATGCTTGCTGGGGAATTCTGGGAGTTGAAGTCCATCTATCTTAAAGCATGCTTCCTGGAGAATTCTGGGAGTTGAAGTCCATCTATCTTAAAGCATGCTTCCTGGAGAATTGTGGGAGTTGAAGTCCATTCATCTGAAACCATGCTGGCTGGGGAATTCTGGGACATGAAAATCCACTTATGTTAAAGGATTTTGGCTACAGAATTCTTGGACATGAAGTCCATCTACTTTGAACCATAGTTGCTAGGGAATTCTGGGAGTTGAAGTCCGCTCGACTTAAGCATATTGGCTGGGGAATTCTGGGAGTTGAAACCCATCCATCTAAAAGCATGCTGGTTGAGGAATTCTGGGAGTTGAAGTCATCTACCTTAAAACATGCTTGCTGGGGAATTCTGGGAGTTGATGTCCTCTTGTCTTAAAGCATGTTGTCTGGGGAATTTTGGGACTTGGTCCACTTATCCTGAAGCAGACTGGCTGGGGAATTCTGGGAGCTGAAGTCCATCTATCTTAAAGCATGCTTCCTGGAGAATTCTGGGAGTTGAAGTCCATCTATCTTAATGCATGCTTCCTGGAGAATTGTGGGAGTTGAAGTCCATTCATCTGAAACCATGCTGGCTGGGGAATTCTGGGACATGAAATCCACTTATGTTAAAGGATTTTGGCTACAGAATTCTTGGACATGAAGTCCATCTACTTTGAACCATAGTTGCTAGGGAATTCTGGGAGTTGAAGTCCGCTCGACTTAAGCATATTGGCTGGGGAATTCTGGGAGTTGAAACCCATCCATCTAAAAGCATGCTGGTTGAGGAATTCTGGGAGTTGAAGTCCATCTACCTTAAAACATGCTTGCTGGGGAATTCTGGGAGTTGATGTCCTCTTGTCTTAAAGCATGTTGTCTGGGGAATTTGGACTTGGTCCACTTATCCTGAAGCAGACTGGCTGGGGAATTCTGGGAGCTGAAGTCCATCTATCTTAAAGCATGCTTCCTGGAGAATTGTGGGAGTTGAAATCCATTCATCTGAAACCATGCTGGCTGGGGAATTCTGGGACATGAAGTCCACTTATGTTAAAGGATTTGGCTACAGAATTCTTGGACATGAAGTTCATCTACTTTAAAACATGCTTGCTGGGGAATTCTGGGAGTTGATGGCCACTTATCCTAAAGCAGATTGGCTGGGGAATTCTGGGAGTTGAAAGCCATCCATCTAAAAAGCATGCTGGTTGAGGAATTCTGGGAGTTGAAGTCCATCTGCCTTAAAACATGCTTGCCGGGGAATTCTGGGAGTTGATGTCCTCTCGTCTTAAAGCATGTTGGCTGGGGAATTCTGGGACATGAAGTCTACTCATCTTAAAGCAAGCTTACTGGGGAATTCTGGGAACTGAAGCCATTTTTAAAAAATCATTTATTTTATTTTCTATTCTCTTCCATTCCTCAGCGGTGTCCATAGAGCATGTTAAGAAAACATATAAAAAATGGTGCTGTGATTACACAGTTGTGGTGTGTTTTTGACTTTATTGCCTCACCCACCTCTATCAAGACACAAGCAGTCCTCAACATACGACCAATACTGAGCCCAAAATTTATGTCGCTAAGTGAGAAATCTGTGAAGTGGGTTTTGCCCTATTTTATGACTTTTCTTGCCACTCACTTTTCTTGTTGTTAAGTGAATCACTGCAGTGGTTAAGTTAGGCACACGGTCGTTAAGTGAATATGGCTCCCCCCCTTGACTGGCTTGTCAGATGGTCGCAAAAGGGGAATCGTGTGACCAGGGGATGCTGCAACCGTCATAAATATGAGTCAGTTGCCAAGGATCTGAATTTTGGACCACGCGATCGTGGGGATTGATGCAACGGTCGTAAGTGTGAAAAATGGTCATAACTCGCTTTTTCAGGGCCGTTGTAACTTCAGACAGCCACTAAATGAACTGTTGCAAGGACTACCTGGATTTTGCTATTCCTTATTCCCAAGGTTGCGTGGTTTGGAAAAGCATCGTGAAATCATTTTTTTTTTTTTAGCAATAGCAGTAGACTTATATACCGCTTCATAGGGCTTTCAGCCCTCTCTAAGCGGTTTACAGAGTCAGCATATTGCCCCCAACAACAATCCGGGTCCTCATTTTACCCACCTCGGAAGGATGGAAGGCTGAGTCAACCCTGAGCCGGTGAGATTTGAACCGCTGAACTGCAGAACTGAACAGTCAGCTGAAGTAGCCTGCAGTTGCTGCATTTAACCACTGCGCCACCTATTCCTGTCATATTCACCCCCCCCCCCCAAATCATATAATGTACAGTTTAACTTGCTTAAACCAGCTTGAAGCTTCTGGGGATTTACAGCCCTGATAAGATATCGACTAAGATACAAATACTCTGATTGGAGCTAATCAAATGCATTCCATCTACTTCTCTTGCTGCAAATGTTTAATTTTAGGCAATTCATGGCCACAATTTCTGTTCCTTCTTGGAACATATTTTCTTTAAAAGAAAAATCACCCCTGAGTCTGTAAAAAACAAACAAACACCACACCATCAAATATCCTGCATGTGGTCAGGTTTGTTAAAAAACCAAAATTAGAGAAATGCTAACGTCCACTTGTTAATTTGGGTACCTTTGCAATGAATTCTTTTTTGGCGAGGAAGCTAAGCAGAAAAGGATCTAAGGTTTCTCCTCCATTAAATTTAGATTCTACGTTCATTTAAAGCAGAGAACTTGTCTTGTTATACTATTTATACTATTCCATAAAACGCTACGTGTATACGGATGATATACACCGACCAAAGACAAATGCACGTTAAATGTGCTATTACCATGAATTGAGTTGAAAAAAAGCCACTTATTCTTCTTTAAAGAGGGAAACTGAGTATGTTTTATTTTCCCCTGAAGGAGCAGGTTCCGCAGAAAGGGGCAACTGGGATGGAGGGAGGGAGGAGAAAAGGAAAGGAGGGAGGGAAGGAAGAAAATGTAAGAAAGGGGAAGGCAGAAGAAAGGAGAGAAAAGGAAGGAAGGAGGGAAGGAAGGAAAGAAAGAAGAAGAAGGAGGGAGGGAGGGAGGAAGGAAAAAAGAGGAAAATATAAGAGAGGGGAAGACAGAAGGAATTAAGGGAGGAAGGAAGAAAGAAAGGAAGGAAGGAAAAGGGGAAAGAAAGAAGGGTGGGAGGGAAGAAAGAAGGAAGGAGAAAGGAGAAGGAGGGAGGGAGGAAGGAAAAAAAGAGGAAAATATAAGGGGGGGGAGACAGAAGGAATTAAGGGGGGAGGAAGGAAGGAAGGAAGGAAGGAAAAGGGGAAAGAAAGGAGGGGAGGGAAGAAGGAAGGAAAGAAAGAAAGAAAGAAAGAAAGAAAAGAAAGAAGAAAAGGAGGTGTAAGGGAGGAGAAGACAGAAAAAAAGGAAGGAGGGAGGGAGGGAAGGAAGGAAGAAAATGTAAGAAAGGGGAAGGCAGAAGAAAGGAGAGAAAAGCAAGGAAGGAGGGAAGGAAGGAAAGAAAGAAGAAAGAGAAGGAGGGAGGGAGGAAGGAAAAAAGAGGAAAATATAAGGGAGAGGAAGACAGAAGGAATTAAGGGGGGAAGGAAGGAAGAAAGGAAGGAAGGAAAGGGGAAAGAAAGGAGGGTGGGAGGGAAGAAGGAAGGAAGGAAGGAAAGAAAGAAAACACAGAGGGAGGGAGGGAGGGAGGAAGGAAACACAGAGGGAGGAAGAAAGCAAAGAAAGAAAGAAAGAAAGAAAGAAAGAAAGAAAGAAAAAGAAAGAAAGAAAGAAAGAAAGAGGAGATGTAAGGGAGATGTAAGGGAGGAGAAGACAGAAAAAAGGAAGGAGGGAGGGAGGGCGGGAAGGAAGGAAGGAAGGAAGGAAGGAAAGAAGAGTAGTAGAGCAGAATACAGCAGAGCAGAGCAGAACAGAATATTTTATTGGCCAAGTGTGATTAGACACACAAGACATTTGTCTCTGGTGCAGAACCTCTCAAGTGTACATACAAATAATAAAGTACGAGCAAACCAGGTTTATTACTCCAATTTAGATGTTCCCACAAACAACCACAGTTCATTTAACCTCATGCATGATTTTGTTTTGATAAAATTTAACCCTTGGAAGTAATTTACTGCCCAACCGACTCCTTGTTCCAGCTCCCCACCGTGCCTTAATTATTTTAATTTTATTTATTTGTTAAACTTCCTTGCCACCCGTCCCACGACGAGCTGACTCTGGTTGGCTTCATCCACATGAATTCCACCCATGAATACGCATAACCCTGTATTGGGGCTTAGGTCACTGTGTTGGTGGGAACTGGCCTTTGACCCTTCCGGTGGGATTTCCCCCTTTCCTTTCTTCCCACTCATGCCCGGGTGAGATGAAGGCATTTTGGCCAGCGTGTTAGCCATGATCAGAAGGTAGGAGAAAATATTTCCAGCATTTAAAAAAGACGAGACGCAAAATATAAAGACATAATAGCTGACATGGTTAGGCTAAGGGGAGCGATAGAAGGGATGATGAAGGCATCTTTGCACAGGCCTCAAATCTCAAAACTGAACTGTTATTCCAAATTGGATCAACCATCTGTATTGAATAGACAAGGTTTTTATCACTTGTGTGGTTTTCTTTCTTTCTTTCTTTCTTTCTTTCTTTCTTTCTTTCTTTCTTTCTTTCTTTCTTTCTTTCTTTCTTTCTTTCTTTTTTTCCTTCTTTTCTTTCTTTCTCTCTTTCTCTCTTTCTTTTTCCCTCCCATTTTCTCTTTCTTTCTCCCCCCTCTCTTTCTTTCTCTCTCTCTATCTTGCTTTCTCGCTTTTGCTCTCTTTCCTCACTCTCTCTCTCTTTCTTTTTCCCTTTCTTTTCCTTTCTTTCTCTCCCTTTCTCTCTCTCTCCCTTGCTTTTGCTCTCCCTCTTTCTCCCTCCCTCTTTCTCTTTCTTTCTCTCTCTATCTCTTTCACATTCTCTCTTGCTTTTGCTCTCTCTCACTTCACTCTCTGTCTTTCTCTCTCTTTTTCTCTCTCTCTTTCTTTTTCTCTCCCCCCCTGTCTTTCTTTGCAATCAATCAGATTTTCTGGATTGAATCCAGTTTATCTTGGACTTTAATCCAAAGCTCTATATCTGACTGACTTCTTCCTTTTTTTTCCAAAGTGGATTATTGGTTCCAATTGGACCAGGGCTAATTCATACATCGCTAATATTTGCCCTCACGGTTAGTGAGGAGTGAGAGATCCATAATCCCTCCAAGATTAAACCAGCATTGCATGCTTATTCTCAAAAATTGCAACAGTTCAGCACCTATTTTCCTTAAGCCCCACTTGGGAATCTGTCAGGGACCTTCCATTGAGTGGGTCAAAATTGTTCCAGATGTTCCACCCTCTCTGTGTGATTCAAACCCATCATCCCAAGATTTTTTGACTCTCCGTGTAGACACCCTAATATCTGGGCTGCCAGCTAGCAAATTTGAGTTCTGACATGGAAGATAACACAACCAGCAACACAATGCAAATTCAACAAACTGGCATCACACAAACTATCCGAAAGTGAAAGAACAAAACTGGTCAAATATTCCAAGCCCTCTAAACCATCTTCATCACCCCACAGGCAAATCACCATCTTCTTTTTAATGACCCCATAATAATCCCTTGCAGGGTGGAGTCCAGGGAAGTGAATGGAGCTAGCAGTGTGTCTATTGGCCGGATGCCCTTCCCTGTTGCCAATATGGAGTTTTTGCAGATACATTCTCATTGTCTCCAGAGAGAGAAATATCTAACTCTACCTGGGACCAAACTCCACAGCCTCATGATTGTGAGGCCAAAGTTACACCTTTAGGCCACTGCACTGCACTACACCACCCCACAGGCAAATCTTAGTAATAATACTAGATGCCATTTTGCAACATATATATTTAAAAAAAAAACATTTTGATAGATCGTGACGCTGTGCTCCCAGAGCAAACAACCAATGATGTTATAACTGGACTGCAAGCAGAAAGGTAGCCAGTGATTTAACACACCTTGATTAAGATGATTATAAGGCCTTCGGTGGCCCATCTTAGGTGAAATCAAGCCTTGCTTTCTTTCCCCTTAAAGCCATTAAATGAAAGGAACAAGGAATGAGCAAAACTCTCACGGTGGCCAACAGCTCAGACCTTAGAAACACAGGCCCACAAATCAACGTGCCAATCGTAAAACTTTTGTTAAGTCAACACCAAAGTGTGCGTGGTTTTTTTAACAAGGATTCCTAGGTGCTTCCTAAGCAATCATCAGTCTCTCTTTTCTTTTTTTTTAAAAAAAAAATCAAATAATAATTGAATATGAGCTACGGCGACGCAGCGTGAAGGCAATTTCATGAAGAGCTGCCTCGAGAATTGGGTGTGGAGGCTGATTGCGTTACTAACGGATCTCCGCACAGCTCAGAAGAAGAACCCACAAACATATAAACAAACAACGACACCACTGTGGCAGAAGCTATAAAGAAAGAATCCAGCTACCTCCTCGGCTTTCGCTGTCCGCTGGTTTCACCTGGATCGGCCTGTTCATCTGTGAAGAGAGAGAAGAAAGAAAGAAAAAAAAGCGCCATTTAGAAGGGATTTACAGAATACAGAATTGAGCTAGGCTTCCCAAGGAAAGCATAAATCACAATCTTAGTCCCAAAACCTTCTTTTATTTATTCAGCTGTAAATCATTCACAGCCCACAAGGTTTCGCAAACAGTCTGTGAAGATTCTGACAGATGTCTGCTCGAATTGCCAGAGTATTTCAGGGGGAATGTTGATAAACACCAACCTTATCTCCCTGGGAATTCGGCCAGAGGCCTAATTGCCAAATGCAGAGCGAGGCCAAACTTAGCACTGAGTCAAACAGAATTTTTCAAAGCTTGAACTGACCAGATGAATTAATTGCTTTCTGCAAAAGTTCATGTCCCATTCGCTCTTTTATGTCTTATGGGAGGGGCCAATCATCTCCAAGCCTTACTCCTGAGTCGAACCTGATTTCTTAATTTTTCTTGCCTTCTGGCAGCTCTGCACATGCGCACACTGGGGAACAGGCTCCAGCTGTTCTTCTGCCTCGCTGATGTCAAACTCTGGAGGCAGCAAATAACTACCAGATGGCCTTGGTTCCCTCTCTGCCTCCAATGCAGAGCCCTCATCTGAGCCTTGCCCAGACTCCAGGACTGGCCCAGGTTCCTCCTCAAGTTCCATAACTGCCTTTAGGAAGGGTGGCTTTTCTCCTCCTCCCAAATATTCTCTCTAGTTTACAGATTAGGGGTTTCTTGGTGGCCTTCCATCCTGAAGACCAAGCCCCCTTAGTTTCTGAGCAGAGACATGATTGGGTAGATGTTGCTGGAGATTCTTCCTTAATCCATAAAAGGAGTCATATCCAAACCTTCAGAAAATTAAAAATGGGCAAACATTTGTTCTATGCAATCTTGCTGATTGCATCCCAAATCTTTGGAACTTGGTCATGTTTCATCATGGAAATTTCTATATTTATTCATTTATATTAAAGCAGACGTAAAGTGAGAATTTGGACATTAAGTGTGAAACCTACTGGGTCAGGCTGGACAGCCTCTCAGAGCCCCTTTATTTCTATATTAAAAGCCACATAGGCAGAGTTGCAGCTTGCAAAAGAATCAGGAAGCCAGTGCCTAACCACAAGATGTCCCTTTGTCAAAACCTATGTCAAAAGTCCAAGGTTCAATTAAAGTTCGTTAATGACACGTACTCCATAAACAAAAGGAGAAGTCAGACCCTCATCTCCTTATAAGGCTTTCTCCTCCTCAAGGTAACCACTAAGAAATGAGTTAAGTGTTTCCGTGTTGAGCTGCCTTTGAGAATGTATAAGAACCCGTCCTTCGATAATGAAGGTTTGTTCGGAACTTGCAATGCTAAGCCATGGGCTCGCTTTCTGAACCTGGCTGCCAAAGAAACTTTTCCTGTACCCCGAGAAGTCTAAAGCCGGTCATTTTCTGCAACAATATAGCCTCTCAATCCACACATAAGGGAACTCCAGATGGCTTCCGACATTTAAAAATCCACAGGCCAATGAGCCACTTGATCAACTCTATTCTTGGTCCCCAGAAAACCAAGTTTTTAACACCTTTTGAAAAAGCTACAAGGTGGGCACCCATCATACCTCAAGGGGAATGATGCTCCATAAGGAAGGGGCCACCACCGAGAAGGCTCTCTTGTGGCCATACCAGATGGGCATCCCTAATTAAGGGGACCTGTAACATGTCCTTCTTTCCTGTCCTGATGGGCTTGATGATGTAATAAGGAGAAGTTTCTGAGAAAATGCTTTACATTTGATGAGTCAGTGTTTCTCAACCTTGGCAACTTGAAGATGTCTGGGACTTCAACTCCCAGAATTCCCCAGCCAGCGAATCGCTGGCTGGGAAATTCTGGGAGTTGAAGTCCGGACATCTTCAAGTTGCCAAGGTTGAGAAACACTGTTCTAGGTCCTTTAGTTCCGAGAAATAAT
>NW_028261385.1:4067636-4105751 GCF_051295495.1 Thamnophis sirtalis
AGAAGAAGAAGAAGAAGAAGAAGAAGAAGAAGAAGAAGAAGAAGAAGAAGAAGAAGAAGAAGAAGAAGAAGAAGAAGAAGAAGAAGAAGAGGAACTAATATGATGAAAGTCCTGGAGACTAAAACATATGAAGTTGCAGGAATTAGGAATGGCCAAGCTAGAAGGACCAGGGGTGATATAATAACATATCAATATACCTTCCTATCTTGAGGGGTTGCCATAAAGAAGAGGTGGGCAACCTATTTTTCGAAGCACACGAAGGCAAAACCAAAAGTAACAGATGGAAACTCATCAAGGAGAGAAGCAACCTAGAACTAAGTAGAAATTTCCTGACAGTGAAAACAATAAACCAGTGGAGCAACTTGTGCCTCCAGAAGTTGTGAGTCCTTCATCACTGGAGGTTTTCAAGAAGATATTGGACAGCCACTTGTCTGAAATGGTACAGGGTCTCCTGCTTGAGCAGGGAGTTGGACTACAAGACCTACAAGGTCCATTCCAACTCTGTTATTCGGTTACTAACCAAGGAGTGAACCAACCTAGAACTGAGTAAAAACTTCCTAACACCGAGGACCATTACCCAGTGGCACAGCTTGTCTTCACAAGTTGTGAGTCCTTCACCATTGCAGACTTTTAAGAAGAGACTTGACAGCAACTTGTCTAAAGTGGTATAAGGTGTCCTGTACAAGAATGGTTGGACTAGAAGATCTCCAAGATCCCTTCCAAATCCTGTATTCTGAAAATCAGTTGAATGAGGTGCCTTCAGAATTTGTAGGTGCTCCATCACTGGAGGCTTTCAAGAAGAGACTGGACAGCCACTTGTCTGAAATGGTATGGGGTCTCCTACTTGAGCTGGGGGTGGGGGTTGGACTGGAGGACCTCCAAGGTCCCTTCCAACTTTATTATTCTGTATACTTCAATATTCCTCTTCAGAAATTCACAAGGTCAGGAGGAGACATGCCCACATTTAGCCCAGCGTTGAACTGTGGAGTCCTTGGTGTTGTCTGCTCTTGGTGAGTTTTCCTGCAGATGTTTTGTTACCTGACCAGGTAACATTTTCAATGCTACTAAAGATGTTACCTTGCCGGTTAATGAAATGCCTGCAAGAAAAACCACCCAGCTCCGAGAACATCAAGGACTCCACACATCAATATTATAAATGAATCTTGCTCTCATTCTCCATCTGGCTACGTTGCCCCATTGCAGAGGGAGAAGATGCTGCTATTCCTTACAGCTTTTTACTCCCCATCAATTAATCAAAGATTTCTACCACCGTTTTCCAAGCATTCACTAGTTAGAGTGAGCAACAACGTATATTTAAGGATGCAAAAAAACCCCATTCTTTGGTCTATCAAGAGGGCTTTCGTGAAATTCATACGGAAGAAAAATAGCAAATGAAGACTAATGTTGAATGTTTATTTCATTTGTATGCCGCCCTTTCCCCCCGAAGGGGGACTCAGGGCGGCTCACAACTCAAACCAGGGAAGGGGGATACAGACAAATTAACAACAACACAAAGCAATACATAATTTAAAACACGCAACAATCATACCATTCGAGATAGGGGCAACGGTTCTTTAGCCGTTGGAACCATCCCGTTCTGTGTACGGTACCAATTATTCTACTTGGTTGGAAACAGTTATGGGGCATCCTAGTCAATTTGTCCTCCTTCTTGAGAAGGTTTAGTGACAGGTGCAGTTTTCACTTATTAAGGTACAGGGAAAGGTTCCCATCGCATATATTTGCTAGTTGTTCCTGACTCTAGGGGGCGGTGCTCATATCCATTTCAAAGCCGAAGAGCCAGCACTGTCCGAAGATGTCTCCATGGTCATGTGGCCGGCATGACTCAACACCGAAGGCGCACCGAACGCTGTTCCCTTCCCACCAAAGGTGGTCACTATTTTTCTACCTGCATTTTTAACCTGCTTTCGAACTGCTCAGTTGGCAGAAGCTGGGACAAATCACGGGAGCTCACTCCATTACGCAGCACTTGGGATTCGAACCGCCAAACTGCCAACCTTTCTGATCGACAAGCTCAGCATCTTAGCCACTGAGCCACTGCATTCCTTTGCATTTATTAGCACCCTACTATTCCGCGAAGACCACAAGATAGTCAGAGGAGGTGATGATTCACAACGGAAGGGAATATTTGAGGCTTCGAGCGGAATTATGGGGTCCTTGATGCTTTCTGAGCTTGGTGGGTTAGGTTTATTTTTTATTTTTTATTTTTGCTTATACTGTATTTAACTAGGTAACATCATCGGTGCTACAAGGGAAGGAGGTTTGTTTTCTGTGTATACAGGGGCTTCTCTGGTCAGTGTTGGTAATATTTATTGCTTGATAGTAGCTTGTAGCTGAACAGTGGGGGGTCCTTGGTGCTCTCTGAGCTTGGTTGTTTTCTTGCAGACATTTCATTACTCTACTAGGTAACTTCATCAGTGCTAATTAGGTAATAAAACATCTGCAAGGAAACAACCAAGGACCCCCCACTGTTCGGCTTTGTGCTACAAATAATATTTTCTATTGACCTCTCTCTCTTTCTCTCTCTCTTTCTCCCCGTCTCTCTCCCTGTCTCTGTCTGTCTGTCTGTTTCTCTGTCTCTCTCTGTTTCTCTCTGTCTCCGGTCTCTCTCTCTTTCTCCCCATCTCTCTCCCTGTCTCTATCTCTGTCTCTCTATTTCTCCCTGTCTCTTTCTCTCTGTCTTTCTGTCTCTCTGTTTCTCTGTCTTTCTCTGTCTTCCTCTGTCTTCCTCTGTCTCCTGTCTCTCTCTCTTTCTCCCTGTCTCGCTCCCTGTCTCTGTCTGTTTCTCTCTGTGTGTTTCTGTCTCTGTCTCTCTGTCTCTCTTTCTCCCTGTCTCTCTCCCTGTCTGTGTCTCTCTGTCTCTGTCTCTCCCTATCTGTGTCTCTCTGTCTCTATCTTTCTCCCAGTCTCTCTCCCTGTCTCTGTCTCTCTGTCTCTGTCTCTGTCTGTCTCTTTCTCCCTGTCTCTCTCCCTGTCTCTGTCTCTCTCTGTCTCTCTCTGTCTCTCTGTTTCTCTTTCTCCCTGTCTCTCTCCTGGTCTCTGTCTCTCTGTCTCTTTCTCTCTTTCTCCCTGTTTCTCTCCCTGTCTCTGTCTCTCTGTTTCTCTGTCTGTCTCTCTCTCTGTCTCTCTCCTTCTCCCCATCTCTCTCTCTCTTTCTCCCTCTCTCTCCCTGTCCCTCTCCCTGTCTCTGTCTCACTTTCTCCCTGTCTCTCTCTCTCTCTCTTTTTCTCCCTGTCTCTCTGGAGTGGGGAGGGAATGGAGATTTTACAGTATCATTCCCCTGGAGTGGGGAGGGAATGGGGATTTTGCAGTATCCTTTCCCTGGAGTGAGGTGGGAATGGGGATTTTGCAATATCCTTCCCCTGAAGTGGGGTGGGAATGGGGATTTTGCAATATCCTTCCCCTGAAGTGGGGAGGGAATGGAGATTTTGCAGTATCCTTCCCCTGGAGTGGGGAGGGAATGGAGATTTTGCAGTATCCTTCCCCTGGAGTGGGGAGGGAATGGAGATTTTGCAGTCTCCTTCCCCTGGAGTGAGGTGGGAATGGGGATTTTGCAATATCCTTCCCCTGAAGTGGGGTGGGAATGGGGATTTTGCAATATCCTTCCCCTGAAGTGGGGAGGGAATGGAGATTTTGCAGTATCCTTCCCCTGGAGTGAGGTGGGAATGGGGATTTTGCAATATCCTTCCCCTGAAGTGGGGAGGAATGGGGAATTTGCAATATCCTTCCCCTGAAGTGGGGAGGGAATGGAGATTTTGCAATATCCTTCCCTTGGAGTGGGGTGGGTATGTGGATTTTGCAGTATCCTTCCGTTGGAGTTGGAAGAGAATGGGGATTTTGCAGTCTCCTTCCCCTGGAGTGAGGTGGGAATGGGGATTTTGCAATATCCTTCCCCTGAAGTGGGGAGGGAATGGGGAATTTGCAATATCCTTCCCCTGGAGTGGGGAGGGAATGGGGATATTGCAGTATCCTTCCCCTGCCATGCCCACCAAGCCACACCCACAGAATCCAGAGTAAAAAAAATGAATTTCACCACCGCTACCGCTGCCTTCCTTCCGAAGCTCCCCTCCCTTCCCTCTCGTCCTTTTCTCCTTTCTTCTCCCAAAGTCTTCAAAGCTAGACTGCAACCTCCTTCCACAGGATAGAAAGAAAAGCCTTTATTTATTTGGTTGGTTTATTCAGACACAGACATTTCTTTTCCCAAGAGGCGTCTCTTGATGCAACTAATAATGTTTGAATAAACAGAACAAAACAACCGAAACCAGAATGTCTCAAAAATCAAATCGACGGGTCAGCTGATTTATCTAGAGAGTGAAGACTTTCCTTCTTCCATCTGGGAAGTGGGAGGA
Organism: Thamnophis sirtalis; assembly: GCF_051295495.1. NCBI lineage: Eukaryota > Metazoa > Chordata > Lepidosauria > Squamata > Natricidae > Thamnophis > Thamnophis sirtalis. The sequence continues at coordinate 4,072,004 of NW_028261385.1, forward strand.
ATGCCATTACAAACAAATATAACAAGCAAATAAGTATTAAGTATCTGGGGGTGCAGATAACTAACAATCTGAATGAGTCTCTCCATGCATCATCCTTAGTGAAGCATGCAAACCAGCGTCTACATTTCCTACATTGGATGAGGAGAGCACATCTTTCTCCTTCTATCCTGGCCACTTTTTACAAAGGCCAGATGGAGAGCATTTTAACAAACCGCATCCCTGTTTGGTTTGGTGGCTTCAGTGCCTCAGATAGAAAGCCCCTACAGAGAGTGGTGAGGACAGCAGAGATTATAGGAAGTTCGCTTCCCATTATTCAGGATGCTGCTTTATAAGCGCTATGCACTTAGAGCTCAAAGCCCTGTTAGAGACCCCCCCATACACACACTTCACGGTCTGTTTCTGTCGCTCCCCTCTGGGAGGGGGTTCCAAAGTATTTCTAGCAGGACATCCAGATTCTGTAACAGCTTGGTTCCCTAGGCCATCCTATCTGGTAAACTTCAAGATTCGTTTCTCTCGCCACACACATGTATACATCCAAACTAGACTGTATTGTTTCTCCATGTCATAAAATATATGTGAGTACATGCATAATTTTGTAGGTATGTAGGTATGTATGTATTTATCTTGTCATGTATGTTTATGTTTTATGCTTTATGTTGTTTTATGTTTTATGTTGTTTTATGTTGTTTTAGGTTTTATGTTGTTTTGGGTTTTATGGTTTTTATGTTGTTTTATGTTTTATGGTTTTTATGTTGTTTTATGTTTTATGTTTTAGGTTTTGGTTTAGGTTAGAGGTGGAGACCCTTTGAGAGCTGTATGCAATGTACTTTCATTTTAATGTATGCCGATTAGTATTTTCACAGTCACAATACAGTTTCTTTCTTTCTTTCTTTCTTTCTTTCTTTCTTTCTTTCTTTCTTTCTTTCTTTTTCTTTCTTTCTTTCTTTCTTTCTTTCTTTCTTTCTTTCTCTCTCTCTTTCTTTCTTTCTTTCTTTCCTTCCTTCCTTCTTCCTTTCTGTCATTGAGCTATCAATCATCTATCATGTATCTATGTAAAACACTCACATTTTCTACTGCGTGCAACAGATTAGTACCAAGGAAACCAGTCAATTAGATAAAACGGAGTTCGGATATTTTTTCCTTTCTCTTTTTTTACATGTGGTTCCTAATTTACTCAAGTGGTCATTCTTTGCAGGGAGCTCTATGTTTCTATTTTTTTTTAAAAGGAGAGATGCAGTATAAAACTTTAATAAGGCCACACCTGGAATACTGTATCCAATTTTGGTCACCACATTACAAAGAAAGAAAGAAAAAAGAGGGAGGGAGGGAGAGAGAGAGAAAAAGAAAGAAAGAAAGAAAGAAAGAAAGAAAGAAAGAAAGAAAGAAAGAAAGATGTTGACATTTGGGGGGGGGGAAGTGCAGAGAAGAGCAACTAAGAAGATTAAAGGCCTGGAAACTAAAACATATGAAGGAGTTGCAGGATTTGGGTTTGACCAGTCTAGAGAAAATAAGGCCTACTGGGGACATGATAGCAGTCTTCCACTATCTCAGGGGCAGCCACAAAGAAGAGGTAGTCAAGCTATTCTCCAAAGCACCTGAAGGCAGGACAAGAAACAACGGATGAAAACTAATCAAGGAGAGAAGCAACTTAGAACCAAGGAGAAATTTCCTGACAATTGCAAGAATTAATCAGTAGAAAGATTTGCTTCAGAAGTTGAAGGTGCTCCATCACTGGAAGCTTTTAATAAGGGACTGGACACTGCATTTGTCTGAAATGGCATAGGGTCTCCTGCCTGAGCAGAGGACTGGACTAGAAGACCTCCAAGGTCCCTTCAACTCGATTATGCTACATTGTTGAATAAGTCTTCACCCTGTATTATCCAAAGCACCTGAAGGCAGAACAAGAATAGCAAAGTAGAGTTGGGGGTGTGTGTTGTCAATGTATTTTCCCAAGCACCAGAGGTCAAGGAGAAGAAGCCATGGATGGAAACTAATCAAGGAGAGAAGAAACTTAGAACTAAGGAGGATTTTCTCTGTTTAATATATTTTATTCAATTTTTCACATTCCATTTGCAATCATTTATATACAGGGTATTTACTATAAGAAAAGAAAAAAAAAGAAAAAGGGAATAAAACGAACAAGTAAAAAGGAAACACAACTCATCATTCACAACCCCACCTAACCCTTGCGTCCTCCATACACCCCATCTACCCCCTCCAACTTTCCTTTCTCCCTCTAACACTCCCCTCCTACTTCCCTTTCCCCTCAAACCTTCCTTCTCCCCTTACTCCCCAGACACCCTCCTTACATTCCCCTTACTCCTTACATTCCCCTTACTCCTTCCTTACTCCTCCCTCTTCCTTCCCTCTACCTCCCTCCTTGGTGTATGCCTTTATTCGAGTGTTGTTTGATCTGATAAAAGTAAAGTAAACCAAGGAAAATAATAATAATAATAATAATAATAATAAAAAAGGAACCACCGTATATAAATACATTCTTGTTCTTATTAAAACTATATTAACATCCCCCCACCCCACCCCCCACAATCCCCATCCCTAATCCTCCCGACTTCCCAGGGTCCACACCTGGCATTACCTTCTGTCTAAGATATCTTGTATACATATGGATTAAAAAATAAAAGTAATATATCAAAAAAAAAAAAAAAAAAAAGAAAAGCAGAGAAAGAAAAAAAAGGAAAAAAAGAAAAGAGAAAAGAGAAAAAAGAAAAAAAGAAACCACTCTTTGTGTTGATCTCAGCCCCCCATCTTTATCTATGCTTAAATAGTATAAATCATTCTATCTATATTTTATTCTCATCTCTTACTTCTTTGCTATTTACCCCGACCTTCTGTAGACTCTCCCGTTCCCTTCCTAAACCTCATGATCCCTTCCAGTAAGATTTAAGCAGCGTAGTTTATGCCATATATTCAAATATAACTTTACAGACAAGTAATCAAACTTTCCCATCTAGTAAAATTTAAACAACGTAAATGATCTTTCTTTACCCCTTTTTCAAACAGTAATTCAAAATAATCTAACCCGATTTCCCCTTCTTAGTAAAGTTAAGCAGCGTAGATCAGATATTACTTTACACAGGAATCAATTTCTGTAATTCCAACCGACTTCCCCTTCTAATAGAATTTAAATAACTTAGTTCATTCCACATGTATTTTACCCTCATCCCCCACTTGTCTGATATTTACCACTATCAAATTTATACTACCATTTGTTTAAAATATAACTCAGAGCGATTTGTAGCATGAATCCTTCCACATATTCCAATAATACTTTCAGCAAAATTCAGTTAACCTTCTATTTTAAGGTAGTCGCTTCTAACAAAGTTTAAACAACATAAATCATTCCACATTCTTTTTACAGTTATCTTAAGATAATCCCAAGCGGCTTCCTGTTCTAATAAGCTTTAAACAACGTAAATTTTGCCCTCATCCCTTGCTTGTCTAATATTTATCACAAATAACGTAGTACTACCATTTGTTTAAAATATAACTCAGAGCGATTTGTAGCATGAATCATTCCACATATTCCAATAATACTTTCAGCAAGATTCAGTTAACCTTCTATTTTAAGGTAGTCGCTTCTAACAAAGTTTAAACAACATAAATCATTCCACATTCTTTTTACAGTTATCTTAAGATAATCCCAAGCGGCTTCCTGTTCTAATAAGCGTTAAACAACGTAAATTTTGCCCTCATCCCTTGCTTGTCTGATATTTACCACAAATAACGTAGTTCATTCCACATGCATTTTACCCTCATCTCTTGCTTGTCTAGTATTTACCACTATCAAATTTATACTAGCGTTTATTTGAAAAATAACTCAGAACTATTACAACCAACTTTCCCTTCAAATAAAAGTTAAGTAGCATGGATCATATTCAAATAATGCTTTCAGCAAGAGTCAGTTAACCTTCTATTTTAAAATAGTCCCATCTAACAAAGTTTAAACAACATAAGTCATTCCGCATTCTTTTAACCACTATCAGATTTATGCTAACGTTACTTTAGAATCTAGCTCAAAGTAGTTTCACCCAGCTTTCCCTTCTGATAAAAATTAGTCCACTTTTTCTACCGGAGAGAGGTCTCAAACCCCCATTCAGTCCTCAACTTTAGGAAGTCTTTTGAAGTATCTAAATTCTCGATCTGCGTTCTTCTGCTTCTCCGAGGGAGGAGGGGCTACCCCCTCCATCTTGCAGCCGCATAGCCAGCCGTTTGCTTTCTCCTTCCGCTTGTCTCTCCTCTCTTCCAAGCGCGTCAGGAAGTCCCGCCTTCAGAATCCTACAATAGAAATCTTGAGCCTCCGAAACAGAGTTAAGACGAAATCTTTGATTCTCAAATGTAACCGTGATGCCGGCAGGGGCCTCCCATCTGTATCGAATCTGTTGACTCCTAAGCTCTTTAGTTAAAAAGGCGTAGTCCCTTCTTGCTCTCAACATTTGGAAAGGTATATCTTTGAAGACAATCACGTCCTGGTCATCAACTCGGAGACTGTTATTATGAAACTTTTGCACAATCGCGTTTCTAGATTCTTTTGTAGAGAAATGTATAATTATGTCCCTCGGGAGCTGTCGCTGTTCCGCTATCAATGAGTTCTGGCGATAGATTTTCCGAATCTGCCAATCAAAGTTAAGTCCCGGGCCTCCCAGCGCATGGCTGAAGGCTTCAGCAAATGTCTGTTTCAAATTCTCCTGCTCCTTTTCACGAAATCCTCTGACTCTTATTGAAAATGCCTTCCTATCAAAATTTAGCGTCATAAGCTGTTCCTCGTTATTTCTAATTTTTTCTTGTAAAATTTGAATATTGGTAGTCAAATCAAAATTAGCCTTCTCCAGACTTTCCAATTTGTTCTCTATTTCAGCAGAGTAATCTGACAGGGCAGACACGGCTGCAAACGTATTCGCCTTCATTTGATTAACTTTAGATTTTAGATCCTCATAAAGTTGCAATACAAATTCCTTAAGTTCTTGCTTAAGGGCATTAAATATTTTAAAGAGATATTCCTGTGTTAAAACTTCTCCAGTAGAGGGCGTAGGAGACAAAGGCTGTGTTTCCAAAAAAGATTGTTTAAATTCTTTAGACACATTTGTAGCAAGACGTTTCTTTGATCTGGGTGCCATAATAGATAAACAAGTAAGCAGTGCTTCGCTCCCCTCTATTTCCAAAGAAAAAAAGTTTATTTTGTTAAGGAGCGGTCTGCAGGAAGATAAGCCCGGCTAAGTACATCCAGTAATCATCCACGGAGAGAAATCGCCATTTTAAAGTCTATTTAAACAAAGAAGTCTTTAAGACAAATGGTGCTGGTATTTAAGATAGTAATAAAAGCATAAATCTCACAGGGATGGTACCCTCCCGTATCAACTCTAGCTTGAAAAAAACTTTGTTTTGTCCTGGGGGGGGCTAGCCTGTCTGGGGCTGCCAAAAAAAAAAAAGGCAGCTGAGAAGAACTGGCCGGAGATAAAGGCTCCGCTTCGGCTGGATCTAATCTCTTCCACAGCCAAAAAAAGAAAAAGGCTGTGGCTTACGAATAGACCCTAACCTACGGAGCTATCCTCCCTGCCCCTTTCTTAGCCAAAAAGAGGTGCTATCTATGATCTTATTTAGATATACAGACCAGATCTCTGAGGAGCTCGGTGGAGCCCTCCTCGGCAACAGGCCACGCCCACAGGAAGTGAGGAGAACTCCTTAGAACTAAGGAGGATTTTCTGACAGTGAGAACAATGAACCTGTGGAACAGAAGTTGCCTCCAGAAATTGTGGGTGCTCAATCAGTGGAAATTTTTCATTTGAAAATACGTTTATTTCCATTTCCATTTCATTCCATACAATCACATGTATACTGTGCATAACCGGGGCATATAACATTGAATAATAAACACAGCCCTCGTTTTTATAGACAATACCCCCCAAAATACAAACCCAATATGCCACCTTGGCCCACCATACACCCTCTTTCACCCCCCTCCAACTTTCATTCTTCCTTCCAACATACCCCTCTACTTCCTACTTCCCCTCCCCCTCTATCACTCCTCTCTCCCAATACATTCCCTCCCTTCCTTCTCCTCCTACCTCCAATCCTCTCTCACACCCTCTCCACCCCTCCTTCTTCTTTCGCTCTACTCCTCCCTTCGGTGTACCTCTAATAATCTATAATCAGTGGAGATTTTTAAGAAGAGATTGGACAGCCATTTGTAGGAAATGATATAGGGTCTTCTGCTTGAGTTGGGGGGGGTGGACTAGAAGACCTCCGAGGTCCCTTCCAACTCTGTGATGTTGTTAGATGTCTCTGAAACAGCTTCTAATCTATATGCAATCATTCTCTCCCTGGACCTAAAAATGCTTTTGATAAGTTGATCTGTCAACCAATGGTGGATTTCCATTCCCATTTGGAATTTATTTATTCAAAATCTACTCCCTCACTTCTGGCATCCCCAGTAGGCAGCGAAAACACCCACAAAAGCCACGGTGTGAATCAATGCTCCTTGTAGAAATGCCGACATTGCTCCTTCAGCGTCTCTGGTGGAGCTCATCTTTGATTAAGGTGGCTAGGACAGGCATTCATGGCTGGCATAACTATGTTGGGGCCAGGTTCCTTTTAGCATTTTTAACCTCTCAAGGATGCTGCAAAACCTTTGCAACAGAGGAGTAGAGGGAGAAGGAGGGAAAAGGAAGAAGGAATGGGCATCTTTTTCTGGAAGAGACCACACAGTGTAACCTCTGATCATTCACTCGTACTTACGATAACAAGCTCTTTCTGTTGGAGAGGGAGGGAGGGAGGGAGGGGGGTGAACAGCTGGATGCTGGAGGGAGGGGGGGAGGGAATAAGGAAGGAAGGAAGGAAGGAAGGAAGGAAGGAAGGAAGGAAGGAAAAAGTATGAATAGAGGAATGAGGGTGGGTGGGTGGAGGGATGAATGGAGGATGGAAAATGGAGGATGGATGGATGGATGGAAGGAAGGATGGATGGAAGAATGGATGGATAGACAGTTGGATGCTGGAAGGAGGGAGGTAGGGAAGAAGGAAGGAAGGAGTGAATATGAGTGAATGAGCAGAGGTTACACTGTGTGGTCTCTTCCACGAAGATGCCCATTCCTTCCTTCCTTCCTTCCTTCCTTCCTTCCTTCCTTCCTTCCTTCCTTCCTTCCTTCCTTCCTTCCTTCCTTTGTTTCTTCATTCCTCCCTCCATCCCCTCCCCTTCTTCTCTTACTGAAAAGTCTCTGCAGGCCTGGAGAGTAAGCGCTTCCTGTTTAGGTATCTAACCCAAATCCTACATGCCCAACCCAGGGGATGATTTTATTTCTAAGGATCTACACAGCCTATGAAAGACGGGGATCTTTAGCTGCCATAAAAGCAAAGTCGGGGCCGACAGAAACTCATGCAAGTCAGAAAACCAAGCGGCAGCATTTTAATTTTCAGTCAAAAGTCAATCCACTGAAGCTTGGAAAGGTATTAGAATGCGGTTAATTTGCAATGGTAGCTTTTGAATATACATATTTATTTTAGTAACGAGAGGAGAAGGATCCATGTTAAGAATTACAATGATATGCTGATACTTTGTTTAGAAAGCATTGTTTGGAAAGCAGTGTTTGCCTTTGTAAATTGTCTTCTCTCTCTCTCTCTCTCTCTCTCTCTCTCTCTCTCTCTCTCTCTCTCTCTCTCTCTCTCTCTCTCTCTCTCCTTCCTTCCCTCCCTCCCCCTCTCTTTCTCTTCCTCTCCCTCTCCTTCTTCCCTCCCTCTTTCTCTCTCCCTATCCTTCTCTTTCTCTCTCCTTCCTTCCCTCCCCCTTCACTCTCCTTGTCTCTCCCTCTCCCTCCCTCTCCTTCTTCCCTCTGTCTGTCTGTCTGTCTGTCCCTCTTTCCCTCCCCTCCCTCTTCTTCTTTTTCTCTCTCCTTCTCCCTCTCTCACTCACTCCTTCCCTCTCCCCTCTCTCCTTCTTTCTCCCTCCCTCTCCTTCTCTTTCTCTCTCTCTCCTTCCCTCCTTCCCTCCCCCTATATCTCTTTCTCTCTCCCCTCCCTCCCTCTCCTTCCCCCTCTCTCCCTCCCTCCAACGCTCCCTCCAAACGAAGAGTAAACAAATGTTAATCAGCAACCTTGCTGATGAGAAGATAAAGAAGAATGGGAGTGCAATGTTATGCTTGTCTATTCAGAAGTTATCTGATCACCATGGGTTTTACTTACGGGGAAAGACCAGGCAACAGGAGACTCCCCAAAATGACACAGGATTGCATTCCCTACAATTTTCTTACATTATCCCGCTGAATTTCAATCACATGGTGCCTGAGAAATTCGTAAATATTTCAGGGCAGTGAAATATTGAAGAAGCTTCATACAATCATACCAACCACAATAAAAACAGAACAACAACATTGGAAGGGATCTTGGAGGTCTTCTAGTCCAACCCCCTGCTCAGCAAAAGACCCTATACCATTCCAGACAAATAGCTGTCCGGTCTCTTCTTAAAAACCCCCAGTGATGGAGCAGACACAACTTCTGGAGGCCAACCCTTCCACTGATTAATTGTTCTAATTATCAAGAAATTAGTTGTATCCAGAATAAAAGGGTTAGAAGGGACCTTGGAGAAATTCTAGTCCAGCCCCCTGGTTAAGCAGGAGACACTGCTTGAAATGATTGTCTAATCTCTTCTTAAAACCTCCAGCATTGGAGCATCTACATCTTCTGGAGGCAAGTCGTCTCCCGGGTTAATTATTTGGTCCGGAAATTTCTCCTTAATTCCAGGTTGCTTCTCTCCTTGATCAGTTTCCACCCATTGTTTATTGTCTTGCTTTTAAACGCTTTGGAGAATAGTTTGACTTCTTCTTCTTTGTGGCAACCCCTGAGATATTGGAAGACTTCTATCATGTCTCCCCTAGTTCTTCTTTTCAGTTCCACCACAAAACCGCGTTCGACTAAAGCGTGTTCGACGAAACCGCGTAGCTGACGTCATCAACAGGGCGACAACAGCGCGGAGACAGAAGCACGCTGTAAACGCTAAACCTAAAATTAACCCCTAAACCTAAACCTAACCCCCCTAAACCTAATCCTAAACCTAACCCTAAACCTAACCCTTAACCTAACCCTAACCCTTAACCTAAACCTAACCCTTAACCTAACCCTAACCCTAACCCTAACCCTAACCCTAACCCTAACCCTTAACCTAAACCTAACCCTTAACCTAACCCTAAACCTAACCCTAACCCTAACCCTTAACCTAACCGTAACCGTAACTGTAACCCTAAACCTAAACCTAACCCTAACCCTTAACCTAACCCTAAACCTGACCCTAACCCTTAACCTAACCCTAACCCTAACCCTAACCCTAAACCTAACCCTAAACCTAACCCTTACCTTAAGTTGAATCGGCTTGCTTTCAAAGCGCTATTTAAAGTGCCCTTCTTTCTCCGCGCTCGCTGTTGTTGCCCTGTTGATGACGTCAGCGACGCGGTTTAATCGGGCGCGGCTTAGTTGAGCGCGGTTTTGTCGTGCCACGCTTCTTTTCATCAAACTAGACATACCCAGTTCCTGCAACTGTTCTTCGTATGTTTTAGCCTCCAGTCCCTTAATCCTCTTTGTTGCTCTTCTCTCCACTCTTTCTAGAGTCTCCACATCTTCTTTAGGTGGCAACCAAAAAACCCCACTACTCAACCATCTCTTAAGCAAGGAAGAAAAAGCCCCCTAGGTTTGTGCATCCATGGGGCACAGCTCCATTCGTTTAGTCCTGGTCACACTCGCTGTGTCAGGGTTCCAAATAGCATCCTCAAACCAATAACACTCCAAGGCTAGAAGTTCCTCAAAGTTGCAATCTATTAAAAGAGCCACATCTGGGAAAATCCGAATCAAAGTTCCCAAGTTTTCCCACCCAGTTGAAAGTTCAAGATCCTGCCCCAAACACCCACAAGTCCATCACATGGTCCAATCTTCACCGCCACGAAGACAGACTCCTCCCATCCAGTTCTGGCCAGGTGCAGACACAAAGGATGACCTTGAGTTTCTAAGAAGAATGTTATTATGGCTATATATCACCCAACTCCATATAATCCCCCCCTCCCAATGTCCTACGATAGAAAACAAATAGTAGAAAGTGTGGCAGGCCCGAAGTCCAAATTAAAAGATGGCTTGCAGGCCTGCTGTGTTCCTTGTCCTTATAAAAAAAAGCAAATACTGTATTTTTCGGAGTATAAGACGCACCAGAGTATAAGACACACAAGATTTTGAAGCGGTAAGTTAAGAAAAGTGTTTGCTCTCTGCATGCCCCATTTGTGAAAAATGGGGCATGCAGAGAGTTTGAGAGGCCTGCAAAGTACTCCTGGGGGCTGGGGGGGGGAAACGAGCAAAAAATGGCCCATTTTTTGCTTGTTTTTGTCCTTCCCAGCCCCCAGGAGCATTTTGCAGGCCTCTCAAACTCTCTGGACATCCATTTTTGTGAAGGGGGCGGTGTTTTGGGAGGCCCCAAATGCTGTATTCAGTGTATAAGACGCACCCAGATTTTCACCCTCCTTTTTGGGACGAAAAAGGTGTGTCTTATACTCCGAAAAATACGGTAGATAGCAATAGCAGTTAGACTTATATACCGCTTCATAGGGCTTTCAGCCCTCTCTAAGCGGTTTACAGAGTCAGCATATCGCCCCCAACAACAATCCAGGTCCTCATTTCACCCACCTCGGAAGGATGGAAGGCTGAGTCAACCTTGAGCCGGTGAGATTAGAACAGCCGAACTGCAGTCAGCTGAAGTAGCCTGCAGTGCTGCATTTAACCACTGCGCCACCTTGGCTCTGTAGATGAAGCCTACCAAACAATTGTCCACATACAGAAATGACCCCGAGAACTTGGTGCATTTATCCATGCTTGAGGACATCTTGAAGTCCTCAAGTCAAGTTTCCTTTGACTTTCAAGCCTGTCGCTTCTGCCACTAAAGGGCGGAAACTTTTCTATAGATCTGAGAAGGTTTTTTTTTAAAAAATAAAAAATAAATAAAACGAAGCACACGACGGTTCAAGTTAATTTTAATGAACCATCTATCAATGGAGGTGATGTACGATCTCCGGGATGCAAAGTATGGTATCGCCATGGTTACCTCCTCTCCTGTTTTCTTGGGGTTCGGAGGTGAGATGACAATTTGCCTTGAGAATTGTCAAGCGCCGGAGGGAGGGGGGGGGGAAACACCCCCTTTTCACCAGCCTCGACTCTCGTGATTGCATCGATTCCCGTCATAAATCATACCTCCCGTCCCATCATCCTGTCTCTTTGACTCCCCCCCCCCCGAACTGTCTCAAATAAGCCCACCGTCTTCTCTTTAGCGGCCGCCACCCGTCGACGCTCGAGATGATATTAGGGTAATGATGATAAATTTTACCCTCAGGCCAAACTATTTCCACATTACGGATAATATCCCCACCACACAAATAAGTCCTGTTATTGGAATCGGACACCAGGCACATCTGCCGACATGGGAGCTCACAGGAGGGGAAGGGTCTCCCCCCGTAATAGGTTTATAGATTTGGAAACCTGCTGTAAACAAATACACGAAGAGATGGGAAAGGAAAAGAGGAAAAAAATGAGATTGGGAAATGAGACAGAGAAGGCAGGAGATGAGAGTCATTTCACAGGCTTCGGACTCGGCTGACGTCCTTTGCTAAAAGCAAACGAGGGCTTCGAGACCTCTGAGGACAACCAGTGGATGTGGCAGAATGACAAGGTTGGACAGCACCTTGGAGGCAGAATAGAATAGAACAGAACATAGAATAGAATAAAATAGAATAGGAATAGAATAGAATAGAATTAAGGAGTAGAATAGAATAGAATTAAGGAGTAGAATAGAATAGAATTAAGGAATAGAATAGAACAGAACAGAACATAGAATAGAATAGAATAGAATAGAATTAAGGAGTAGAATAGAATAGAATTAAGGAGTAGAGTAGAATAGAACAGAACATAGAATAGAATAGAATTAAGGAGTAGAGTAGAATAGAATAGAATAGAATAGATTTATAAGGGACCTTGGAGGTCTTCTAGTTCAACCCCCTGCTCAGGCAGGAAACCCTACACCATTTCAGACAAATGGTTGTCCAATCTCTTCTCCAAAGCCTCCAGAATTGGCGTATTTACAACTTCTGAAGGCAAGTTGTTCCACTGATTAATTGTTCCAACTGTCAGGAAATTTCTCCTTAGTTCTAGGTTGCTTCTCTCCTTAGTTTCCACCCATTGCTTCTTGTCCTGCCCTCAGGTGCTTTGGAGAATAGTTTGACTCCCTCTTCTTTGGGGCAGCCCCTGAGATATTGGAAGATGCTATCATCTCTCCCCTGGTCCTTCTTTCTATTAAACTAGACGTACCCAGTTCCTACAACCGTTCTTCATATGTTTTAGCCTCCAGTCCTCTAATCCTCTTTGTTGCTCTTCTCTGCACTCTTTCCGGAGTCTCCACATCTTTTCTACATCGTGGTGACCAAAACTGAATGCCGCATTCCCAGTGTGGCCTTACCAAGGCCTTATAAAGTGGTATTAACCCTTCACGTGATCTTGATTCTCTCCCTCTGTTTATGCAGCCTAGAACTGTGTTGGATTTTTTTGGCAGTTGCTGCACGCGGCTGGCTCACATTTAAGTGCCTGTCAAGTGACCCCTCTGACAGTTATTGCTGTTTAGCCAAGTGTCAAGTTTAGCCAAGTATCAAGTGTCACCTAAACTTGGACAACCTGGAATGACGCCCCCTGCAGTCTGACCTAAGCATAGTACACAAAATTATCTGCTAAAACATCTTACCTGTCAACAACTACTTCAGCTTCAACCTCAATAATACTCGGGCAAACAATAGATGCAAACTCAAGTTTAAGCACTCCAAGCTCGATTGCAGAAAATGCGACTTCAGCAACAGAGTGGTCAACGCCTGGAATGCTCTACCCGACTCTGTTGTTACATCCTCAAACCCCCACAGCTTCAACCTCAAACTGTCTACCATGGAGCTTACCCCATTCCTAAGAGGTCAGTAAAGGGGGCGCGCATAAGCACACCAGTGTGCCCACCGTCCCTGTCCTACTGACCCCATTTACTTGTACTGATTTCCTTTGTTCATGTCCATGTTTCAGGAGTGGGTTCCTGCTAGTGCTAATCTCTTCTATAGAAAAGATTCCACAAATCTACCGTGCTGTTTAGAACCGGTTCCAGCTCCCTCCCCCCCGCCCGTCCGCACATCATCAAGATGAAGAGCGAGAGGAGGAATTCTGGGAGTTGAAGTCCACAAGTCTTAAAGCTGTCAACTTTGAACACCCCTGGTTTTTTTTTTCTAAAGGGCTAGGGGTGCAAGGGTCTTGTAACTTGACAGCTTTAAGACTTGCGTGCTTCAAATGCCAGAGTTTCTGAGCCAACATTTTGGTTGCTAAGCAAGAGCGTTGTTAAGTTCACCACATTTTAAGTTGGCCATGCCCACCCAGTCACATGGCTGGCAAGCCACTCCCACCCAGTCACATGGCCAGCAAGCCACTCCCACAAAGCAGGCCACACCTACAGAAGAGGTTCTAAAAAAATTTGAAACCCACCACTGCCATGTTTATACTTATACCTGTTATCTTGTACATGTTTGACAAACTAAATAAAATAAATAAAAATAAATAAATAAACCTATGCATTTGGGAACCCCCTGAAGAAGTATCTAAATGTACTCAGATGTTGTAGGATTGCAACAGGATTGGTGGGGTATTTTTTCGTATTGTTATTTGTTTTTTTTTATATCCTGCCTTCGTTATTTTTAAAATTAACTCAAGGCAGTGAACATATCCAACTCAAGAAATCCAACTTTCTCTCTAAATGTCGAACTTTCAAATCAACACACTTCAATGAACTTTATGCAGCAGAAACATAAAATCTCAGGGCATTGAGTGCCATGATGTAAATCTGAAACTTATTATCTCGTAGCGGCTGATTAAAATACAGATCCTAACATAACCCATGCAAATATCTTATTCAGATTATTATTTTTTCTTGGCACCTTTCTGTTTTGTTGTATTGAATGGCTTGATCCTTAAAACCCAATCTGATGCTTCTGCTGTTCCTCACCGAGATTCGAAGTTAGGGATTTGCAAAGCTTATCAAAATGTGAGGAAGTCCTTTCACAATATTCATTATAACTTTAGAACTTCCCGGGGGGGGGGGGGGAGAAATCTCAAATAGATTTTTCTTCTAAAGATTGCACAAATTTTGGGGAATGTTTTGTGCTGTTCAGGGTCCTTTATGGTGGGTGGGTGGGTGGGGATGGATAGAATAATGATAGAAAGATGATAGACAGGGAGAGAGACAATCAGATATGGATAGCTAGATGGATGGATGGATGGATGGATGGATGGATAGATAGATAGATAGATGGATAGGAATAGATCCTAGATAAATAAATCTAGATAGATAGATCCTAGATAGATAGATAGATTGATTGATCATATAGATCATAGAGATAGAGAGAGAGAGATAAATAGATTCTCTAATAGATAGATAGATGCTAGATAGATAGATAGATAGATAGATAGATAGATAGATAGATAGATAGATAGATCATATAGATCATAGGGAGATAGATAGATAGATGATAGATAGATAGATAGATAGATAGATAGATAGACCTGATAGATAGATAGATAGATAGATAGATAGATAGATAGATAGATAGATAGATAGATAGATAGATAGGAATAGATCCTAGATAGATAGATGCTAGATAGATAGATTGATCATATAGATTATAGAGAGAGAGATAAATAGATCATAGATAGGAAGATAGATAGATAGATAGATCATAGATAGATAGATCATAGATAGATAGATAGATAGATAGATAGATAGATAGATAGATAGATCATATAGATAGATCATATAGATAGATCATAGATAGATAGACAGATAGATATAGATAGATAATAGATAGATCAGTTAGATCATAGATAGATGATAGATAGATAGATAGATAGATAGATAGATAGATAGATAGATAGATAGATAGATAGATGATAGACAGACAGACAGATGGACAGACAGATGAATGGACGGATAGAGATGGACATCAATATAGATATAGATGACAGAAAGATAATTATATATAGACAATCAGAAAGGAAAGAGAGATGGGTGGAGGGGCAGATAAACAGAGACAGATAGATGTAGAGTGGAGAGAGATATGAGTGGATGGATGGGTGGATGGATAGGAATAGCAATAGCGCTTAGACTTATACGCTGCTTCTCAGTGCTTTTACAGCCCTCTCTAAGCGGTTTACAGAGTTCAGCCTATTTGCCCCCAACAATCTGGGTCCTCATTTGACCCACCTCAGAAGGATGGAAGGCTGAGACCACCTTGAGCCTGGTGAGATTCGAACTGCCAAATTGCAGCCAGCCAGCAGGCAGCAGAAGTAGCTGCAGTACAGCACTCTAACCACTGCGCCACCGCGGATAGATAATTTTAATTAGTTATCAGTTCTTTCCCTTCAGTGGCATCATTTGCAGCTGGCAGACTAAAGAAAACAGAGTGTTCCCCTTCCTCCAAATAATGTTCCTTCTTTCTTTGAGGGCACCAAGATGTGGAGATTCAGAAAATGATGTGTGAATGCTAAATACTGTCCTCAGATCAGAATGAAGTCCACAGAAATGAGGAAGGGAGATTCACCTCATTATTGATCATTATATTTATGCATTTAGTTGAAGTCTTGGGAAACTCTGGACTAGATGACCTCCAAGGTCCCTTCCCACTCTGTTTTTCTGTCTTTTCCAAGGCGTCCGCTCTTCTCATTAGATGGCCAAATTATTTGAGCTTCAGTATCTACCCTTCCAAGTTCAAGACTTAAAAAGGTAAAGGTTCCCCTTGCCCATATGTGCCAGTCATTCCTAACTCTAGGGGGCAGTGCTCATCTCTGTTTCAAAGCCGAAGAGCCAGCGCCGTCCGAAGATGTCTCTATGGTCATGTAGCTGGCATGACTCAACGCCGAAGGCGCACGAAACGCTATTCCCTTCCCAGCAAAAGTGGTTCCTATTTTTCTCCTTGCATTTTTTACGAGCTTTCGAACTGCTAGGTTGGCAGCCGCTGGGACAAGTCACGGGAGCTCACTCCATTACATGGCACTAGGGATTCGAACCGCCAAACTGCCGACCATTCTGATAGGCAAGCTCAGCATCTTAGCCACCACGTTCCTCTTCAGGACTTACCGATGATTAAATTGACCCAACCTCCACTCCATCAATCAATCCAGTTTTCTGGAATGGCCTAATTCACTGGACATAATCGGTCGGCTCGAGCTTGCATTTCATCCTGTCCCGAAATCCAGCTCCATGTGTCACAACTTTGATTGTTCTTCTAGAACCTGGAGGCCAAGCTCATTTTTCAGCTTGGCTTTTTTTGGGGGGGTGGGGTGGGGGAGGTTGTAAGTGTCATGCTAGTAGGGCACACGGGCAAATATATGCATACAAACTCTTGATTATTCAGTCTACATCTCGTTTTTTTCCTCCCAAAGTTTGGGAAAAGTGCCAACCTCGGCAGTCTCCTGCTTCAACGTTGCAACAAGGATGGTTAGAATAACAATGTGTTTGGTTTACGTTTCAGTGCAAATGGGACACCCATGGACACACAATGCATGTTTTGCAGAAGGGTACCGCAAAGGAATATACAATTGTTGTAACCGTTATTTGCATTTTCTGGGAAGGCGTTTCCATGTGCTCAAGACTTTTAGCAATAGCAATAGCAATAGCAGTTAGACTTATATACCGCTTCATAGGGCTTTCAGCCCTCTCTAAGCGGTTTACAGAGTCAGCATATTGCCCCCAACAACAATCCGGGTCCTCATTTTACCCACCTCGGAAGGAAGGAAGGCTGAGTCACCCTGAGCCGGTGAGATTTGAACAGCCGAACTGCAGATAACAGTCAGCTGAAGTGGCCTGCAGTACTGCACCCTACCCACTGCGCCACCTCGGCTCCTCTTAACGTTTATTCATTTAATTCTTTTTTTGTTTAGGACCGGGGCTTGGATGCCATTTTAAGGTGTGTCAGGGTTCCAAGGAACACACCCAAGCTGCTTACAAAAGTCAAAATGGAAACAACCACAAGGAAATCTAGTGTTGTGACCCGCCAGTGGCCAGTGGAGCTGGTGACAGACAGTGAGGGGATTGGGGAGGAAATATGGACCAGTCCTGGAGTCTGGGGAAGGCTCTGTTGACGGCTCTGTGTGGGAGGTAGAGCAGGGGCCAGGGCCATCCGACATTTATCAGCTGCCTTTGGAGTCAGGCAGAAGAACAACTGGAGCCTGTTCCTGTTCTCCCCGTGGAGATTCGAACCCTCACCACCCTCCAGACCTTCTGCACAGCCCTTAAAACCTGGCTATTCCGACAGGCCTGGGGCTAAAAAGCTTCTACCCCTTTCTCGTTGTGTGTTTTAAATTATGTATTGTTGCGTGTTGTTTTAAATTTTTTGTCTGTATCCCCCTCCCTTAGTTGAGTTGTGAGCCGCCCTGAGTCCCCTTTGGGGGAAAAGGGCGGCATATAAATAAAATAAACTTAACTAACTAACTTAACATGTGCGGATGCACAGAGCTGCCAGGAGAAGGGAACAAGGGCCGACTTGGGATTAAAGGCACACGAGGATGGTGAATGGCCCCTCCCATAGGGAATAAAGAGGAGAGAAAGGGGAGGGGAGTTTGCAGACGGTGGTGAAATTCATTTTTTTGCTACCGGTTCTGTGGGCGTGGCTTGGTGGGTGTGGCAGGGGAAGGATACTGCAAAATCCCCATTCCCTCCCCACTCTGGGGCCAGCCAGAGGTGAGATTTGCTGGTTCTACGAACTACTCAAAATTTCCGCTACCGGTTCTCCAGAACCTGTCCCTTGAACACCATCGGCATTGACAACTTCATCATCAGTCAATTGCAAAAGGCAGCTTTCCTCAGAACGGCTTACATCCTGTAACCATCTTTTGCCTCTTTCACGCACTTTGCCACTTTGAAGGCCGTAGCTCTCTTCTCTTTGGTGTGTGTCTGTGCAGTCACATAATTCAAGGTAGTGTGTGCCACTCCATGATCAAAACCCTCCTGAAGTTTTAAGTCACCACAAGGTAGGGTGTTGTCACGGTCACCCATGGCCCAGTGCATAACAGGGCATGCGCAGCCACGCTGAACCACACAGGAAAAAACAAACTCCTAAAAGACATAACATCCTGACAGTTCACTCTAGATGTGCCTTACCCAATGACGCCCAGGATTTGACCATATATAGACAGAACTTCCCTGAGCAGTAGATTAGCAATTGTAGTTTGACAGGCTGTCTTAAATCACATGCTGATTGCTCCTCCTGCCTTTGTCCTATCTCAATAAAAGGGGCTCCCAGACCCCAATCTGGGTCGCCTCATCCCGAGAAAGCTCGTGTCCGTGTCTTTTCTCAACATTGGCCTCATGGGCAAACCACGGGTACTTCACAGTAGGGAATACACTCTTCCCTGCCTTCTTCTGGATGAACATCTGGAAGGCATCCAACACAGAGAAAAATCTCTCTCTGGAGCAGGTCTCTAAGTTGCCAATAAAGGTCTTTATTCAATCAAGGAAACACCCAGAAGAACCCTTCCACCAACATTGACAGGGCTAGCCACTTGTGTATAAAGAGTCAGCAAAACACAGTCCTTTCTAGAACTGATGTTGTTGTTTAGTTGGGTAATGAAATGTCTGCAAGAAAACCATCATGTTCAGGGGCCACCAAAAACCTCAGAACTTGAGCTGCACTACCAAGGTTTGCCATCCTGTTTAACCCTATCTTGCAGGCAGAGAGCATCAAGGACCCCACAATCCTCTTCCTCTCCACAAACCCCACTCCTTTCTAGCACTGATGATATTACCTAGTTGGGTAATGAAACGTCTGCAAGAAAACCACCAAACTAGAGAGCACCGAGAACCCTACAGTCTTCTTCTTCCTCCCTCTCCTCCTCCTCCTCCTCCTCCTCCTCCTCCTCCTCCTCCTCCTCCTCCTCCTCCTCCTCCTCCTCACAATCCCCATTCCCTTCTAGCACTGATGATGTTACCTAGTTGGGTAATGAAACATCTGCAAGAAAACCACCAAGGTCAGAGAGCATCAAAGTTTCTACTATCCTCCTCCTCCTCCTCTTCCTCCTCCTCCTCTTCCTCCTCCTCCTCTTCCTCCTCCTCCTCCTCCTCTTCCTCCTCCTCCTCCTCCTCCTCCTCACAATCCCCATTCCCTTCTAGCACTGATGATGTTACCTAGTTGGGTAATGAAACATCTGCAAGAAAACCACCAAGGTCAGAGAGCATCAAAGTTTCTACTATCCTCCTCCTCCTCCTCTTCCTCCTCCTCCTCTTCCTCCTCCTCCTCTTCCTCCTCCTCCTCCTCCTCTTCCTCCTCCTCCTCCTCCTCCTCCTCACAATCCCCATTCCCTTCTAGCACTGATGATGTTACCTAGTTGGGTAATGAAACATCTGCAAGAAAACCACCAAGGTCAGAGAGCATCAAAGTTTCTACTATCGTCCTCTTCCTCCTCCTCCTCCTCCTCCTCCTCCTCCTCCTCCTCCTCCTCCTCCTCCTCCTCATCATCATCATCATCATCATCATCATCATCATCACAATCTCCATTCCCTTCTAGCACTGATGATGTTACATAGTTGGGTAATGAAACGTCTGCAAGAAAAAAACTAGAGAACGCTGAGAAACCTACAGTCATGTTCCTCCTCCAGTGAACCGAACCCTGCAGAGGGTTGCGGGAAGCCGTCAAAGCTGAAAATAGAGCTTGCGAGGACCCCATGTGGGCCCCCAACCTCTGTTTTCAAGGCAGAGGGCTGCAGGAGGCTGACGCAGCCGAAAACGGAGCTGGGGAGCCTGTTTTCGCTGGCAGAGCACTGAAGCCACCACAGGTGCCCCTCCCCGACACAAGTGATGTCGTGTTGGCCATGCCCATTCTCATCTCTGCCCCCCACCCCTGAGGTCAAACACAAACCTGATGCGGCCCTCCACGAAATCGAGTTTGATCCCCCATGGCTCTATGGTGGGGCTGAACACTTTTCGGCAGCCGCTCCCTCTGATCTTCCAGCCGGCTGATATTTTTTTTGCCCCCCAAAATAACTGCAGAGGATTCCCAGATGCAGACAAGGGAGAGGCCAGGATGGCAAAGCGGTGCCCTATGAATGATTTTGTCCTTGGTGCTCCGTCTGCCTGGAAAGGTGCCAGAGGCCCTGCAATGCGTTTTAAGGTGTGGGGAAATAGTATTGCTTGCCTGAAGGTTAAGTCGGAAGGGATTTTCAGGATCCGGCCGGGTCTGGATGGTGCCCCGCCCGGGAGACGGCACTTCAAAAAGGAAGTAAAAGGGACTCCCCCACCCTCTCTTGTGGGGTGAGGAGATCAAAACCTTCCTCATTGGCAAAGCTCATTTTTGCAAAAAAAAATACCAAACGCCAAACTTGAAAGCATGGTCTGATTTTTTTAAAAAATGCAACTGTGGGAGAGGCCAGCCGAAGTTTTATTAATGCAGAGGAATGGAAGGAAACCTCGGGGATCTGTGTGGGGTTTTTAAATAGCAATAGCAGTTAGACTTATATACCGCTTCATAGGGCTTTCAGCCCTCTCTAAGCGGTTTACAGAGTCAGCATATTGCCCCCAACAACAATCCGGGTCCTCATTTTACCCACCTCGGAAGGATGGAAGGCTGAGTCAACCCTGAGCCGGTGAGATATGAACAGCTGAACTGCTGAACTGCAGTCAGCTGAAGTAGCCTGCAGTGCTGCATTTAACCACTGCGCCACCTCGGCTCAAGAAGACCATGATCAACTTCGAATCACAGAATCGTAGGGCCCGAAGGAGGTAAAACAAGAGACCTTATACCAGGGGGACTGGTTCAGGGGCGTGGCCAGCCTGCCGGTACTACCCTTCGGAGAGCCAGCTCTGGTTTTTACTACGGGTTCTACCAAGCCAGTCCGAACTGATAGGAACCCACCTCTGCCTTATACCTTCCTGGCCAAATCATTGTCCGGTTTATTTGTGAAAAGTTCTAATGATGGGGCACCCGCAGCTGAGAGGTCCTTGATGACCTCTGAGCTTTCTTGTTTTCTTGCAGATGTTTCATGACCCAACTAGGTAACGTCATCAGTGCTAGAAGGGCATGGGCTGTGCTCTCTGTTTAGGTACAATAACAGGCTACTGTGTATATACATGAAGTAAATCCCCCTTCCTCCTAGCATTGATGATGTTACCTAGTTGGGTCATAAAATGTCTGCAAGAAAACAACCAAGCTCAGAGAGCACCAAGGATCCCATAGTCTCCTCCTCCCTTCTCCTTCTTCTCCACATTCTTTCTAGCACTGATCCTCCTTCCTTCCTCCTTCCTCTCCCTCCTTCCTCCTCCACCTCCACCTCCTCCACCCCCACCTCCACTCTACAAAATTCACTCCTTTCTAGCCCTAATGATGTTACCTATCTGGGTCATGAAACGCCTGCAAGAAAACCACCAAGTTCAGAGGGCATCTAGAACCCTCCCAAATCCTGAGCTACAAATATTCTCCTATGCTCTGAGGCAAGCAATTCTATTGGTTCATTATTGTCACTGTGAGAACATTTCTCTTTATTTTTAGGTTGGATCTCTCTTTCATAAGTTCATCTCCTGCTCTCCGCTCTCTTCTGGGCAGCCTCTCAAATACTGGAAGAAAGCTATCATGTCCCATTTCCACGGAAAGAGGCACCAGGGTCTGGTTCTTTGTGGTTTCCAGGGCCAGCTCTAAGCACTCCAGGGGCTGGATCCGGCCCACGAGCCTTGAGTTTGACACCCCTGGTCTAGACATACCTAGTTCCCTTAATCGTTCATCGTATGATTTAGCTTCCAGACACACTCCCTCCCTCCCTCCCTCCCTTCCTTCCTTCCATCTTCCTTCCCTCCTTTCTGTTTCTCTTTCTTTCTTTTTTCCTTCCTTCCTTCCTTCCTTTTTTCTTCTTCCTTCCTTCCTTCCTTTCTGTTTCTCTTCCTTTCTTTTTTCCTTCCTTCCTTTCTTTTCCTTCCTTTTTCTTTCTTTTTTCTTTCTTTCTTCTCTTTCTTTCTCTCTCTCTTTCCTTTCTTTCCTTGTTCACTTGCTTGCTTGCTTCCTTTCTTTTTCTCTTTCTTTCTTTCCTTTCTTCTTTTTTTTTGTTCTTTTTTCCTTCCTTCCTTCTTTGCCTTCCTTCCTTCTCCCTTCCCTCCTTTCTGTTCCTCTTTCTTTCTTTTTTCCTTCCTTCCTTCCTTTTTTCTTCTTCCTTCCTTCCTTTCTGTTTCTCTTCCTTTCTTTTTTCCTTCCTTCCTTCCTTTTCCTTCCTTCCCTTTTCACTTTTTTTCTTTCTTCTTTCTTTCTTTCTCCTTCCTTTCTTTTTTCCTTGCTCACTTGCTTACTTGCTTCCTTCCTTTCTTTTTCTTTCTTTCTTTCCTTTCTTCTTTCTTTCGTTCTTTTTTCCCTCCTTCCTTCTTTGCCTTCCTTCCTTCCTTCCTTCCTTCCTTCCTTCCTTCCTTACTTACTTACTTACTTACTTACTTACTTACTTACTTCCTTACTTCCCTCCTGTCTTTATGTATACTGAGAGTATCTGCACCAAAGACAAATTCCTTGTGTGTCCAATCACACTAGGGCCAATAAAGAATTCTATTCTGTTCTGTTCTGTTCTGCTCTGTTTTGCTCTATTCTACTCTATTCTTTCTTTTCTTTCTTTTCCCCCCTTCCTTCCTTCATTTCCTCTCTCTTTCTCTTTCTCTTTCTTTTCTTTCTTTCTTTTCTTTCTTCTATTCCCTTTCCCTCCCCTTCCCTTCAGGCTTAAATATTTATGTGCAATTGATGCACATTTCTCTCAGTCAGCTTATGAAATAAGTTCCATTTATGATTTTTACCAACCCACACCATTTCTGAGCACCTATTTTTATTAATTTATTGATTTTATTTTATTAATTTTATTTTTTATTTTATTAATCTATAGACCCCTGTGAGCCTTTTTCCTTCCTCAAACTGTATCCCTCCCCCCCCACTAAAACTATGCACAGTGGGTGAGTTGTGAAAAATGGGAACCTCTTACATTCATGTGAGATTCAGCTGAATTCCACACACTTTCATGATACACCCTCCCCCCGCCCCGCACAGACACACACATGTTAGGCAACACACTGCTTAGCAGACACACACAGCTGCAGATGTCCCATGCGGTGTGTTTGTTGGATTTTCTGAGTGCTAATATTCGGAAAATAATTCTCTCTTTAAAAAAAAAAAAAAGAACATGAAATAAGGGCTCCAGGTAATCAATCCTGTATCCTATCAAAAAGACATTGGGATTAACACACACACACACACACACACACACACACACACACACACACACACACCGATCACTTTCTAAACCATGGAAAAACCAAACAATATTTCCCAGCTGGGGATTCAAAGAAACCAGCTTGGCTTAGCTGGGGAAATGTTTAGGGAGAAACAAAACAAAAACAAACAAAAGAGAATTTCCGCACCATTGAAAAAGCCACAAGATGGCATCACAGAGTAATTTGAAGGGGGGAAAAAAGAGAAAGAAATGTCCTTTTTAACTCTTGCCACAAAGGATGCCCGTAAAAACAATAGGTGTTCCTCCTTACTAAGTTTGGGAGGTGTGAGCTGTCTCCCATCAGCTGACCGGTTGCACTTGGGGAAGTGTTAGGTGGTCAGGATCTCAGATGGCATTTCGCTTCTCGCTTTGCCTGTGTCCGATCTGCCCGCTGCTCTGGTGCCACTGGATGCTTGGAGTGTGTTGCGTGTCTTCTCACCAAAGCCTGACGCTATTGTGGGGGGACACTCCTTTAAAATAACCTGGGTTTCCTTCCTTCCTTCCTTCCTTCCTTCCTTCCTTCCTTCCTCCCTCCCTCCCTCCCTCCGTCCCTTCTTTCATCCTTCCTTCCTTCCTTCTTTCATCTATCTATCTATCTATCTATCTATCTGTCTGTCTGTCTGTCTGTCTGTCTGTCTGTCTGTCTATCTATCATCTATCTATCTATCTATCATCTATCTATCTATCTATCTATCTATCTATCTATCTATCTATCTATCTATCTATCTATCTATCTATCTATCTATCTATCATCCTTTATCTACCTAAGCCTAGTGATGCAGTGGTTAGAATGCAGTACTGCAGGCTAATTCACTGCTCACTCCAGGGTTTTCAATTCTCACCAGCTGAAGGTTGACTCAGCCTTCTGTCCTTCCCAGGTGGGTAAAACAAGGAGCCAGATTGCTGGGGCAAGAGGCTGACTCTGTAAACCACTTAGAGAGGGCTGTAAAAGCACTGTGAAGCAATATAGAAGTCTAAGGGCTATTGCTATTCCTTCCTTCCTTCCTTCCTTCCTTCCTTCCTTCCTTCCTTCCTTCCTTCCTTCCTTCCTCCCTTCTTTCCGCCGTTATGGCACAGGGGTTAGAATGCAGTATTGCAGGCTACTTCTGCCAACTGCCATCAGTTCGATTCTCATCGGCCCAAGGTTGAGTCAGCCTTCCATCCTTCTGAGGTGGGTAAAATGAGGACCTGGATTGTTGGAAGCAAGATGCTGACTCTGTTTACTAGTTGTAAAGCACTATCGAGCAGTACATAAGTCCAAGGGCTATGGCTATGGCCTTATCTCTCTATCTCTCTATCTCTCTATCGCTCTATCTCTCTATCTCTCTATCTCTCTATCTCTCTATCTCTCTATCTCTCTATCTCTCTATCTCTCTATCTCTCTATCTCTCTATCTCTCTATCTCTCTATCTCTCTATCTCTCTATCTCTATCTCCCCATCCATCCATCCATTGATCCGTCTATCCATCATCCATCCATCCATCCATCCACCTCTATATCTATTAATCACAGGTCTGTCTGTCTGACTGTCTGAATTTCTATGTGTATGTGTGTCTGTCTGTCTGTCTGTCTGTCTGTCTGTCTATCTATCTATCTATCTATCTATCTATCTATCTATCTATCTATCAATCATCCATCCATCCATCCATCCATCCATCCATCCATCCATCCATCCATCCATCCATCCATCCATCCATCCATCCATCTATCTATCTATCTATCTATCTATCTATCTATCTATCTATCCCACTTCTATTGTATATTATTAAATGAGCTATGGACTCATAATAAAACGAAGTGTGGAACGGAATCATTCCCAAAAGGGAAATTCAACACTAAAGTCTAAGGTAAAATTACTGATCCAATCCTCTAAATTCAAATCACTCATAGGATCATTACAGCATTTCTCCCAATAAGAGTAATGAAGCAAATTAAATAGAATAAATTCAAGTACAATAAAAACAAAGATGGTGACAACCAAAATATCAACCAAAAAGTTCCATCTTAAGTCACCTTGATGTTGTAAGTTGTAAGGCCACCCAGAGCCTCCGGGGAGCGGGGCATTTAGATTTGCCTAATAAATAAATAAAGTTACATTAATGGAGGAAGTGTTCCACAACACCACAATTGCAACGAAAAAAATCCACCCTTCCCTTTCTGGTTCGAGCCGCGGGCAACGAAACTAAGGGTGGTTCTTGCATTTAAGGCGGAAAGTCTTCTTCCCTTCTTTTAACCGAAGGCACACTCAAGATTCCGGTATTGTTTCAACATTAATTTCCGCGCTGGCAGAGAAGGTGAACCTGGGGGGCAAAGGCTCAGTTCTGTTTACAGCTTGGCCACCGTTCTTAACATCAAATTTATCATGATGTGAGCTCAAGGCAGGGCAACGGAGGTCGGGGAAGACATGCCGGAGGGGGTCAGAGTTCTCCTGCAAATGCTCTGGAAGGATGGGAGGTTGAAGAGGCTAGAGTGGTTGCCAACAGTAGTGTCAGCCTCTGTTTTGCTGCTTGCTTTCGGCTGCCATTGAAAAGGGAGAGGGGGGCATGGTATTTGGGTGGGGAAGTGTTCAGTGCAGGAGTGACTGTAAGAAGGGAGTTTGTTCTCACCATCTACTGCGCATGCAGTAGATGGCGCAGTGGTTAAATGCAGCACTGCAGGCTACTTCAGCTGACTGCAGTTCAGCAGTTCGGCTGTTCAAATCCCACTAGGCCCAAGGTTGACTCAGCCTTCCATCCTTCCGAGGTGGGTAAAATGAGGACCCGGATTGTTGTTGGGGGCAATATGCTGACTCTGTAAACTGCTTAGAGAGGGCTGAAAGCCCTATGAAGCGGTATATAAGTCTAACTGCTATTGCTATTGCTATTGCTATTGCTATCTATCTATCAATCTATCAATCTATCAATCTATCAATCTATCAATCTATCAATCTATCAATCTATCAATCTATCAATCTATCAATCTATCAATCTATCAATCTATCAATCTATCAATCTATCTACCTACCTACCTACCTACCTACCTACCTACCTACCTACCTACCTTCCTTCCTTCCTTCCTTCCTTCCTTCCTTCCTTCCTTCCTTCCTTCCTTCCTATCTTTCTTCTATCTATTTGTCGGTCTGTGTGTCTGTGTGTACAGAGCCGAGGTGGCACAGTGGTTAGAGTGCACTACTGCAGGCCACTTCAGCTGACTGCTATCTGCAGTCTGGCGGTTCAAATCTCACTGCTCAAGGTTGACTCAGCCTTCCATCCTTCCGAGGTGGGTAAAATGAGGACCCGGATTGTTGTTGGGGGCAATATGCTGACTCTGTAAACCGCTTAGAGAGGGCTGAGAGCCCTATGAAGCAGTATATAAGTCTAACTGCTATTGCTATTGCTATTGCTATTTTGAAGATGTCTCCCACGTGACACCTGTGGCGTGTACGGATTGGACTATGGGATGGGTTACCAGGGGGAGGGAGTTGGGTCACATATTGATATCTATGATTTCGCGCGCTTTTGCCTCAGATCTTGCTTTGCTTAGCTGCTATCTACTCATAACCAGGAAAAGTACTCTTAATTCTGCAAAAATGGAGTCGAGTGGTTTCTTTCTTGGCTATTGAGGGAGGCCGCCGTGACATTAAGCAACATCTCAGTTTTGCGCTCATCCCGGAGCTAATACCTTCCGAGGGGAGCGCAACGAAGTCCCCAAACCCTGAAGGATATCCCACCAAGGCAGCGATCAGGAGGAGGACATGGGAGCAGCTGTGTCCTCGTGCCCTTTGGAAATGGAGCAAATGGCTGGACTGCACTTGGAAGAACGATCTGTTTGCCCCAGCTGGACGTGGGGAGTGGGACGGAAGGATGACCCTGAGGAAACTCTGGTTCGAGTTACCACAAGGAGACAGAGATGACCAGCAGCTGCTTGGCATGAGGCAGATGAGGAGAACCTTATGACTTAGGAGCCGAGGTGGTGCAGTGGTTAAATGCAGCACTGCAGGCTACTTCAGCTGACCACAGTTCTGCAGTTCGGCTGTTCAAATCTCACCGGCTCAGGGTTGACTCAGCCTTCCATCCTTCCGAGGTGGGTGAAATGAGGACCCAGACTGTTGTTGGGGGCAATAATGCTGACTCTGTAAACCGCTTAGAGAGGGCTGAAAGCCCTATGAAGCGGTATATAAGTCTAACTGCTATTGCTATTGCTATGACGTCCCAGGCAATTTCAAAATAATGGAAAGGAGAACTTCCCTCTGCTACAAACCCACAACTTAAGGCGATGCTCTTGGAGGGAGACTGGTTGAGCAAGGGCGGAGGAGTCAAGCAGGGAGTTAGTCTGCAATCCTAACCTTGTGTGGCAGCTGCCAAAACAGCCAATGCAACCCACTTTCAGGGTTCCAGGTAACACCCTCAATGAAAGAACTCTCTGAGGTCGGAGTTCCTTCAAAGTCCAACCCCCTGCTCAAGCAGGAGACCCTATACTATGCGGCTGCCCAATCTCTTCTTAAAGACCTCCAGCGATGGAGCACCCACACCTTCTAGAGGGAAGTAGTTCCACTAGTTCGTTGTGCTAACTATCAGGAAGTTTCTCCTTAATTCCATGTTGCTTCTCTCCTTGATTCCTTTCCCTCCATTGCTTTTTCTCCTGCCTTCAGGTGCTTTGGAGAATATTATGCCTTTCTTTTGGGAAAAACACCATGCAGAGTAAAAGAAGGTCAAACCAGCGTAGCAATGGGGTTAAAAAAAAGGAGTGAAATCCAGTTTGAAACCATGAATTGTTAGCAATATTTATATTTGCAGATGTGTGTGTGTGTAGCATGCGGGCGTTATTGATGCGTAAGAGTAGATATATGCTTTCTTTTTGGGAGCAGGCAACAGAATTTCATTTTTTAATGTGGGCTAGTGACTCTGGAAAGGCAATAAAGGTTATCTTATTTTACTCGGAGGAGAGCCTTCTCTGTGGCTGCTCCGACCCTCTGGAACGAGCTCCCCATGGAGATTCGAACCCTCACCACCCTCCAGGCCTTCTGCAAAGCCCTTAAAACCTGGCTGTTCCGACAGGCCTGGGGCTAAAGAGCTTTTACCCCCCCTCTCAAATGGTATGGTTGTTGTGTGCTTTTAAATTGTGTATTGTTTTGTTCGTCTTTTTTATCCCTTTTTTATCGTCTTTTTTATCCCTTATCTGTATCCCCTTCCCTGACTTGGATTGTGAGCCACCCTGAGTCGCCTTCGGGGAAAAGGGCGGCATATAAATGCAATAAATTCAATTCAATTCAATCTATTATCTAATCTTAATTATTAGCAATTGTGGTTAGTTATTCATGAAGTCCCAGCTCGAAAAAGCCAATTGTCAGCATTCCAAGTAACACCCACAATGAAGGAAGACTCCGAGACTTGAGTTTCCCCCAAATTCCAATTTATGAGAGATGTCATATCGGCATATCTGGGAAAACCCAAATTTGAGAGCTTCCAGCTTTTCCCCACCCAAATGAAAGCCCAAGTCCCTGCCCAGCACCCACATGTCCATAATATGATCCAACCAGGCACCGTCCCAACTGGAGACGCCTCCCAGTCACACCACCGCAGCTGCAGGGCAAGATGGCCTTGACTCTCTGAGAAAGGAATGTTATTTAGACTATATGTCTCCCATACTCCGTATAATCTCCCCTTCCCATTTTCCAACAGTAGAAAATGTGGCAGGCCTGAAGCCCCCAATGCAAACGGGGGCTTCCAGACCTGACACCCTAGGCCAGTGATGGCTAACTTTTTTAAAACTATATATTTTTATTCTTTTTAAACAAGACAACACATACAAAACAAAGCAAGAGAAGAAGAAAAAAGAACAACTTTCCTCCATTTCATCAAGCATGTCGTTTGGTTACAAGTTTTTGTGCATCAATTCTTAAGCTTAGGATTAAACATCACTGGTTTTACATTAAACATAACTGGATATTTCGCTGTCATTGAGCCTTATGTGTTCAAATTACCATTAATATTCTTTCATTTGTAACAATCCTTATTTCCTTAAATTCATAATTATCTATCAAATGACAATGAGTCTTTAAAGTATCACCTATCTCTAAGGAGGAAAAGCGAAGATTGGAACAAAGAATTCCTATTAATTAATAAGATACATTCCTATTTTCAATTGACCATAATGATAGTGATGGCTAACATTTTTGCCGCCGTGTGCTGAAAGTGCGTGCCCGCACCCATAATGCAATGTGCGCCCTTCCCCCTGCGCATGTGCATACAATCCCCCTGTGACCCCCCCCCCTGTGCATGTGCAAGTGACCCCCCCTTCCATGCCCCATTTTGGGCCAAGCAGGTCTCCCTGCAGCCTCATGGGATCAAAAAGGGGCCAGGGGTGTGTGTGCGCACTACTGCACCCCCTCATGCTTCCCCCTGCCCACTGTGCATACAACCCTCCACCCCCTGTTATGCACAGGGGGAGGCATTGCACCCCTTCTGTGCCCCATTTTGGGCCTAGCAGGTCTCCCTGCAGCCTCATGGGATAAAAAATGGGGCACATGTGTGTGTGCGTGCCGCTGCAAATACAACCCCCCCCCCCTCTTATGCATGGCGGAGATCCAAAAATCAGCTGGCTGGTGGGAGGCGCATGTGCATGTGTGGTGGAGATGAGCTGGGGTGATGGCTCACATGGCTGCAGAGAGTGCTCCGCATGCCACCTGGGGCACCCGTGCCATGGGTTCCTCATCACGGCCCCAGGCTGCATCAACAGAGGGATACAATCAAGATCACGTGAAGTGTTAGTAAAGCTGCATTTGGAATATGGCATTTAGTTTGGTCGCCATGATGTAGAAAAGACGCGGAGACTCCAGAAAGACTGCATAGAAGAGCAACAAAGAGGATTAGGGGACTGGAGGCTAAAACATATGAAGAACGGTTGAAGGAACTGGGTATGTCTAGTTTAATGAAAAGAAGGACTAAGGGAGACATGATAGAAGTCTTCCAATATCTCAAGGGTTGACACAAAGAAGAGGGAGAGTCAACCTATTCTCCAAAGCTGCAGAAGGAAAGACAAGGAGCAACGGATGGAAGCTAATCAAGGAGAGAAGCAACTTAGACCCTAAGGAGAAATTTCCTGACGGTGAGAACAATCAACCATGGGAAGACTTGCCTTCAGAAGTTGCAGGTGCTTCATTACTGGAGGT
This sequence comes from Thamnophis sirtalis, assembly GCF_051295495.1. Lineage (NCBI taxonomy): Eukaryota > Metazoa > Chordata > Lepidosauria > Squamata > Natricidae > Thamnophis > Thamnophis sirtalis. Next base: position 4,102,483 of record NW_028261385.1, read on the forward strand.
TTTTAAGAAGAGATTGGACAACCATTTGGGTGTCTTTGTGGGGAAGAGTCTGCTGAAGCCGTTGGTAGGGTTAGAACTAAGGCCACTAGTAGGTTGGCCCCAGTCTTCTGCCACATACCTCCCTTAGACCAATAAGATCGCACAGGATGGGTCTTATCCGGGTGCCTTCAGCGGGACAATGCCGGCTGGCGACACCTAGGAGTAGGGCCTTCTCCTTTGCCACTCCGGCCCTATGGAATGAGCTGCCCCCAGAGATTCGCGCCCTCCCCACTCTCATGGCCTTCTGCAAAGCTATTAAAACCTGGCTTTTCCGGCAGGCCTGGGGCCGTTGACCTCTTGATTGAGGCCCGGCCCCTCTCTGATTGGGTGTATGTTGTGCTTTTCTTAACTTTGTGGTGTCTCATTATTTTAATTCTTTTTAAAATAATTTTTCATTTCTGTAAGCCGCCCGGAGTCCTTCAGGATTGGGCGGCCTAGAAATTCAATAAATGAATGAATGAATGAATGAATGAACGAACGAACTCTGATAGTGGTGGAGGGAGGAAACCCACTACGAACTCAAGAGAGCCCTGAATCCCAGTCTACATAAAGGCAGACCTCAATACCTGGTCTAATGGAAAGGGTAACCATTAGGTTCACCGTGATGTCACACACTCCACAGGTGGCACGCAAAGCCCTCTCTGCAGGCACACGAGCCATCGCACCAGCTCAGCTCCATTGCACATGCACACCCACCTCCCGCTGGCCCGCTTTTGCTCCCAGGAGGCTGCAGGGAGGCCTACTAGGCCCAAAACAAGGTGTGGGAGGGTCATGCACATGTTGGGGGAGCCTTGGAGAGAGGTTGTGCATGCATGCACAGGGTGGGTGGGGAGGGTGTCATGTGCACATTGAATTATGGGCGTGGGCACGTGTGTGCGCTGGCTTTTGGCACGCAACGACAAAAAAGGTTAGCCATCACTGCACTAGGAGATGTTTTCCATCTGTTTTCCATTTCTTTCTGAGGGGAGCCGACTGTCAACTCTGAAACAGATCCAGCCCAGGGCAACATGGCAATGAAAAAAAGGGCCAGGGAAAAGCCCAGGACTATTGCAGCAGGTAGGTGACCCGCCTCAGAGGTGGGAAGAGGTTGCGATGGATTTTATTACTGGAACCGTATCAGTGGTGGATCCTGCCAGTTTAACAACTGGTTCGAGGATCGCGTGCTTCACCCGAAACGTCTGAATCCCACCCCTGAACCTTATGTTCGTCTTCCTCTTTTCTTTCTGCACCCTATAGTCAGACCCCCTTTTTCTAGCCAGGGGTTGGGTTTTTTTTTGCCTTTTATGGAAGCTCACACCAAGGAAGTTGGAGGAATCTTTGGCATCTGCTTTTCCTACAACTACCTTTTTATTTTTATTTTACTTTCCTCCTTCCTTCCCAGGGAGAAAATGGAGAATGCTGGGACAGCTGGAATGAAAGACACACACACACACACACACACACACCACACACACACACACACACACACACACACACATTCTGTTGATGTCATGGCAACTAATGGGTTTAAGTGTTTGTAAGGAAGAGGCAGTGGGGGAAAAAGATAGGAAAAGATCACACATCCCCTCCATGTGTGCAGACAGACACAAGTGGGGTGTCCCTTGAGAAAACCGAGAAAACAGTCACAAATTGTGAAGAGCTGTGCAGAAGTTTGAAAGCAAAACAGTAGGCCAGGGCGTGCAAGAATGCTCAACTAACATTTGTTTGCAACTGCTTAAAATCACCGCCTCTTCATCCACGATTTGAAGTAGCTGAGTTAAGGAGTTAAAGGACAGGTGCCACAGGACTGAGTTGATGTAAAATAGAATAGAATAACAGAGTTTGAAGGGACCTTGGGGGGTCTTCTAGTCCAAACCCCTCTTTAGGCAGGAAACCCTACACCGCTTAAGAGAAATGGCTATCCAACATCTTCTTAAAAACTTCCAGTGATGGGGCATTCATAACTTCTGGAGGCAAGTTGTTCCACTGGTTATTTGTTCTAACTGTCAGGAAATGTCTCCTTAGTTTTTAGGTTGCTTCTCTCCTTGATTAGTTTCCATCCATTGCTTCTTGTTGTCAACTCTCTGTGTTGACATTCCAAGCATACTGTCGGCGGAGCCGGATCTCAGATTACAGTAGCTGGTTTGAGATGGGTGTATCTCAGGGGTGGGTTCCTGCCAGTTCTAAGCTCTTCTATAGAAGAGGTTCCACAAATCTACAGTGCTGTTTAGAACCGGTTCCAGCTCCCTCCCAGAGCGAGAGGAGGAATTCTGGGAGTTGAAGTCCACAAGTCTTAAAGCTGTCAAGTTTGAACACCCCTGGTTTTTTTTCTAAAGGGTTAGGGGTACAAGAGTCTTGTAACTTGACAGATTTAAGACTTGCGTGTTTCAAATGCCAGAGTTTCTGAGTCAACATTTTGGTTGTTAAGCAAGAGCGTTGTTAAGTGAGTTTCACCACATTTTACAAGTTGGCCATGCCCACCCAGTCACATGACTGCCAAGCCACTCCCACCCAGTCACATGGCCAGCAAGCCACTCCCACAAAGCAGGCCACACTTACAGAAGAGATTCTAAACATTTTTGAAACCCACCACTGGTGTATCTATTGGGTAACGTGATTTATGACACAGACTGAGGGGAGGAAAGGAAGAAGGACCAAGTTCAGAAGCAGATAAAGAGAGCAAAGAAATGGCTGTGAATAAATCTTGCCTAATGAAGAATGCCTAATGAAGCTGTTAATAAATTACTGGTTTTGTATTAAAACACTGGCTCAATTATTATGAATCAGTTACGGCATCGTTAGGAAACTTTACACTCGTCCTGCCTTCAGACGCTTTGGAGAATAGCTTGACTCCCTCTTTTTGGGGGGAGCCCCTGAGATATTGGAAGACTGCTATCATAGCAATAGCAATAGCAGTTAGACTTATCTACCGCTTCATAGGGCTTTCAGCCCTCTCTAAGCGGTTTACAGAGTCAGCATATTGTCCCCAACAATCCGGGTCCTCATTTTACCCACCTCGGAAGGATGGAAGGCTGAGTCAACCTTGAGCCGGTGAGATTTGAACAGCCGAACTGCAGAACTGCAGTCAGCTGAAGTAGCCTGCAGTGCTGCATTTAACCACTGCGCCACCTTGGCTCATGTCTCCCCGGGTCCTTCTTTTCTCTTCCACCTCTGTTATTCTCTGTTGCTCTGGTACATTATAATAGTTGGAATCTAGTTATATGAAATGTTCTCCGCGCTTACCGTTAAAG
>NW_028261385.1:4105951-4113451 GCF_051295495.1 Thamnophis sirtalis
GGAAGAAAGGAAAAGGAAAGAGGAAAGGAAGGAAGGAAAAGGAAGAGAAGAAGGAAGGAAAGAAGGAAAAGAATGTGAAGGAGGGAAGGAAGGGAAAGGGAGGAAAAGGAAGGAAGGAAAAAGAAGGATGTGAAGGAGGGAAGGAAGGGAAAGGGAGGAAAAGGAAGGAAGGAAAAAGAAGAAAGGAAGGAGGGAAGGAAGGGAAGGGGAGGAAAAGGAAGGAAGGAAAGGAAGGAAGGAGGGAAGGAAGGAAGGGAAAGGGAGGAAAAGGGAAGGAAAAGGAAGGAGGGAAGAAAGGAAAAGGAAAGAGGAAAGGAAGGAGGGAGGGAGGGAAGGAAGGAAGGAAAAGGATGGGAAGGAGGGAAGGAAGGGAAAGGGAGGAAAAGGAAGGAAGGAAAAAGAAGGATGTGAAGGAGGGAAGGAAGGGAAAGGGAGGAAAGGAAGGAAGGAAAAAGAAGAAAGGAAGGAGGGAAGGAAGGGGGGAGGAAAAGGAAGGAAGGAAAAGGAAGGAAGGAGGGAAGGAAGGAAGGGAAAGGGAGGAAAAGGAAGGAAAAGGAAGGAAAAGGAAGGAAAAGGAAGGAGGAAGAAAGGAAAAGGAAAGAGGAAAGGAAGGAAGGAAGGAAGGAAGGAGGGAGGGAAGGAAGGAAGGAAAAGGATGGGAAGGAGGGAAGGAAGGGAAAGGGAGGAAAAGGAAGGAAGGAAAAAGAAGGAAGGAAGGAGGGAAGGAAGGGAAAAGGAGGAAAAGGAAGGAAGGAAAAGGAAGGGAGGGAGGCAGGGCGACCCCATCCAAGATCAAATATGGTCTTTCTTCCTGGACGAAGAACCCCAACATTCTGTCTGATCTGGAGGACGTCCTAAAATAGAACAGGACGGACTCTGTGCAGAGGTCACAATTCATGAAAACCCACAACAGGATGATTAGCCTCTGGATGTTTCAGATGGCAATTGCCATTGGCCTTGCTGTGTGGAACCGATGGGTATTGTAGTACAACACGCCCAAGAATCACCGGTTTGGAGAAGCTTCTGTAGAGCCCAGGGTCTAACATTTAGGCAAGAAAATGAAATGCACAGGTACAACGCGTGTTCCGGCTTCAATAGTAGTAACTGTAAGAGGGATCTTGGAATCCTAGTGGACAATAATTAAAATAGGAACCAGCTGTGTGCAACAGTTGCCGAAAAAGCCAACACAGTTCTAGTCTGCATCAACATAGAATCAAGATCACTTGAAGTGTTAATACCACTTTATAGGGCCTTGGTAAGGCCACACTTGGAATACTGCTGTAGAGACTCTAGAAAGAGTGCAGAGAAGAGCAACAAAGAGGATTAGGGGACTGGAGGCTAAAAGATATGAAGAACAGTTGCAGGAACTGGGGATGTCTCGTCTAATTAAAAGAAGGACTAGGGGAGACATGATAGCAGTCTTCCAATATCTCAGCCACAAAGAAGAGGGAGTCAAACTATTCTCCAAGGCACCTGAGGGTGGAAACTAATCAAGGAGAGAAGCAACTTAGAACTGAGGAGACATTTCCTGACAGTTGGAACAATTAATCAATGGAACAACTTGCCTCCAGATGTTGTGAATGCCCCAACACTGGAAGTCTTTAAGAAGATGTTGGATAGCCATTTCTCTGAAGTGGTGTAGGGTTTCCTGCCTAAAAGGGGGGGGGGTGGACTAGAAGACCTCCAAGGCCCCGTCCAACTCTGTTATTCTATTCTATTTCTTTGAATTTTAGATCCTTTTATCTGGAGAAAATAAGGTAGGAGACCCGTTAAAAAACAAAAACGTGATTATAAATGGCAGAAAGCATTTTGCATTGCAAGGAGTGTGGAAATCATCCCCATAAATGCTTACTCACATGTCAATTCTTGGAAGCTCGCTTGACCTGCACTAACTGGAGACAGGAAGGAAGGAAGGAAGGAAGACGTAGAAATGATGTCTGCTTGGATGGGCCTCATTTTTTTTGATGCTCTGTTTGTAATTCTACACAATCCCATGTCTAATTTGATATGTAGAACATCTGATGAAATGCTGCTGATGTAAAAAAGGCATATTTAAGGCTGCAGGGTTACTATTATGCTTCCTTTTGCCCATCAGCTTCACTGAATACAGTAACACTTACTTAAGTGTAAAAAATGTTCCCAATTTTGCCCATAAGGTGTGAGAAGGAGAAAGGGAGGGGGTGAGGAAGGAAGGAAGGTGAGAGAAGAAATGGAGGAAGGAAGATGGGAGGGAGGGAGGGTGGGAGGGAGGGAGGAAGGAAAAAAGGAAAGAAAATAAGAAAGGGATGGAGGAAGATGAGAGGAACGATAGAAGGAAGAAAGAAGGAAGGAAAGAAGATAAGAAAGAAGGGAGGACGGAGAAAGGAAGATTAGAGGGATAGACGGATGGATGGATGGAAGGAAGGAAAGGAAAGGAAGGAAGGAGTGGTGGTGGAAGAAAGGAGAGGGGAAGTGAGGGAAGATGAAATGAGAGCAAGAAAGGATGGAAGGGATGGAGGGAGGAAGATGGAAGGAAGGAAAGGAGGGAGGGAGGAAGATGAGAGGAAAGTTAGAAGGAAGGTTGGGTGGTAGGAAGAAAGAAGGAAAGAAAGAAGATAAGAAGGGAGGGACAGAGGAAAGAAGATGACAGGAAGAAGGAAGGATGTGTGGAAGGAAGGAAGGAAGGTAAGAAGGGAGGGAGAGATGCAGGAAGGATGGAAGGATGAATGGATAGAAGGAAAGAAGAAAGGAGTGGAGCTGGAAGAAAGGAGACAGGGAAGGGAGGAAGGTGAGAGCAAGAAAAGATGGAAGGAAGGAAAGAAAGGAGGGAGGGAGGAAGATGAGAGGAAAGTTAGAAGGAAGGGTGGGTGGTAGGAAGAAGAAGGAAAGAAAGTTAAGAAGGGAGGGACAGAGGAAAGAGATGACAGGAAGAAGGAAGGATGCGTGGAAGGAAGGAAGGAAGGTAAGAAGGGTGGGAGGGATGCAGGAAGGATGGAAGGATGAATGGATAGAAGGAAAGAAGGAAGGAGTGGAGCTGGAAGAAAGGAGACAGGGAAGGGAGGGAAGGTGAGAGCAAGAAAAGATGGAAGGATGAAAGGGAGAGAGGAAGAAAGGAAGGAAGAAGGGAAGAAAAGAAGGGGAGGAAGATGAGAAGGCAGACAATTTCCAGAATATTTCCTCTTGCAAAGAGACCAAAGCAGAGCCAAAATTGGAGGGGGGAGGAGGAGGAGGAGGAGGAGGAGGAGGAGGAGGAGGAGGAGGAGGAGGAGGGGAGGAGGAGGAGGAGGAGGAGGCCTGTACTCGCACACTAATTTATTCTCTAATCCCCCTATAACTCTTCTTGCTGTTTACCCACTGATAAAGTGTACCAGACGGACACATCTGTGCAACCTGACCGCCCATCTTCAAGGCTATTTACTGAAAGCAGATGAGTATGAAAATGGGGAGGGGGGTACAGAGAGACGGTCTTGAAGGAATAGATTAGCCGGGGGGGGGAGGTGTCTAGTCTTGCACCCTCCCCTCCCAATTCTTTCTCCCTGCTGTGTTTGGGCAAACACTTCAGAGGGGGAGTCTTGCTCTCGAGAGATTGAGAGAAGGTGGGGAAGAAGCTTCACCCCCCACACACTCCATTTGTTCCTTCTGTCCCTGGAGCCCCCCCCCCCCCCCGGATTGGCATAAGTTACGCAAATGAAGTGTTTGCATCTCCAGAGCTCCACCTGCCCATGTATCAAATGGACGGGGAATAAATCTCTTTCCTTCCAGGTGGAATTCACGGCTTGCTGTAAGAGAGACCAGCGTTCTCTCAACCACAAAAAGTTGCGTGGACTAAAACAGGAGTCCACGACCATCACCCACGGCCCACAGACATGGAAAGCTCCACTTAGAATGGAATTGAATGGCCTGGCCTGGCCTGGCCTGGCCTGGCCTGGCCTAGCATAGCATGGCATGGCATGGCATAGCATAGCATAGCATAGCATAGCATAGCATAGCATAGAATAGCATAGAATAGATAGAATAGAATAGAACAGATTGGAAAGAATAGAAAAAAATGGAATGGAATAGAATAGAATAGAATTATGGAATAGAATGGAATGGAATGGAATAGAATAGAATATGGAATGGAAGAATAGAATAGAATAGGATTACGGAATAGAATAGAATGGAATGGAATAGAATAGAACAGAATAGAATTACGGAATAGAATACAATAAGATAGGACAGGACAGGACAGAACAGAACAGAACAGAACAGAATAGAATAGGCAGGGGAGTTCTAGTCCCACCCTAGACATGAAGGAGGGCTGGGTGTATTTGGGCCAACACCAGCAGACAGCGAGTTCAAATCCTGACTTTGGCATGAAAGCCAGATGGATGATTTGGGGCCTATTCCTCTCTCTCTCTCAGAACAGCAGCAGGAGGAAGATGTGCCAGATATGTACGCCACCTTGAGCTATTTATAAAAAAAAAGACAAATAAAAGGCGGGATAAAAATAAATAAATAACATTGCCTCTGTAAGTGAAGAGACGCCAAACAGGGGAAAACAAAAACAAAAAAATGCACCTTCCAACATGGCCAAAAATGGCCCCGCCGTGATTCTCCTGCCATGTATAATCCCCATTTGAGCTTTTGAAAAGTCAGTGACCTGATTTCTTGTTTTCAGCCAGGAAATTCCCCATTGGCTGCTATGTGCCACATTACCTGGGGCTTAACAGAGTTGCAAAGAAGAGAGAACACACACACACACACACACACACACACACACACACACACACACACACACAAATACTGCATTTCTGCTGATAAATAAATGAAGGGAGACTAGTATAGGTCTATTTCAAGCTATTTAGCTCTCATCAGCTAGCCATACCCTTACTGGGATTCGAACCTGGGCTGTTTTTACGTATTAGCCTCTCAAATGCTATCATGTAGCCCCTAGTCCTTCTTTCCTCTAGACTTCCAAACCTCCCTTCTCCACTTCTCTGTCTCTATCTGTTTTTATCTCTATTTCTATCTTTATCTTAGAATAATAGCAATAGCAATAGCAATAGCAGTAGACTTATATACCGCTTCATAGGCCTTTCAGGCCTCTCTAAGCGGTTTACAGAGAGTCAGCATATTGCCCCCAACAATCTGGGTCCTCATTTTACCCACCTCGGAAGGATGGAAGGCTGAGTCAACCCTGAGCCGGTGAGATTTGAACCGCTGACCTGCTGATCTAGCAGTAGCCTGCAGTGCTGCATTTAACCACTGCGCACCTTGGCTCTATAGAAATATCTATATCTATCAATACCCATCCATCCATCTCATCTTTCAGTCTTCTTCACTGTCTGTCAGTCAGTCAGTCAGTCTGTCTGTCTGTCTGTCTGTCTGTCTGTCTGTCTGTCTATCTATCTATCTATCTTTCTTTCTTTCTTTCTATCATCTATCACCACTGTTTCTTTCTGTCTATCTTCTTCAATGTTATCTGCCTTCCATCTATTCATCCATCCATCCATCCATCCATCCATCCATCCACCTCATCTGCCTGTCTTCTTCATTGTCTGTCTAGATCTATCTATCTATCTATCTATCTATCTATCTATCTATCTATCTATCTATCTATCTATCTATCACCACTGTCTCTATCTTCTTCTTCAACATGATCTGCCTTCCATCTATTCATCTATCCATCCATCCATCCATCCATCCATCCATCCATCCACCTCATCTGCCTGTCTTCTTCATTGTCTGTCTGCCTAGATCTATCTATCTATCTATCTATCTATCTATCTATCTATCTATCTATCTATCTATCTATCTATCTATCTATCTATCTATCTATTACTATTATCTGTCTCTGTTTTTGTCTACTTCTTCATCTTCATCATCATCATCATCCGTCCATCCATCCATCCATCCATCCATCCATATCATTTTTCTCTGACTATCTTCATCTTCATCTTCATCTTCATCTTCATCATCATCATCATCCATCCATCCATCCATCCATCCATCCATCCATCCATCCATCTATCGCTATCTCTAGGGTGTCTAAAATAGTCTTCGTGTGCTGTGATCAAAACACCTCTAGGAAAAAAAAGAGAAAAAAACCATTCCTAAGCCGCTTACTCAGCCGACATCAGAATAGCGTTTGAGCACAATGCTCGCATAAACTCCACTTCCCCCCCCAAAAAAATAAAATAAAATAAAATAAAATGCAACCATGGTCTGTGGATCAAAAGGCTTTCAGCTCCTTTTCCATAGTTATAATTGGCTTATCACCCTTGCCTTTATTATGTACTTTCAGCTTTCATGAGGCTAAAAATACTCGGAGTTAATCACTGGTGATATAGACTATTAAGCCTTCCTGTAAACCAGCGAGAAAATGGAAAGATGGTTCTTCTGCCAAGGTTTTACAGTTGGAGGAGCAGGTGGGAGAGGAGAGAGGACCACGGCACCCCCAATTGAGATTAAAAGAGAAAAAAGAAACCTCTCACCAAATACTCCTGGTAGGCTGAATTTACTATCTCATTACTGGCAGGCTTTAATTATATCTGGAGCCTCCATAATAACAAACGGTGTGTGACCAGGTCATAAACAGAAATTTCAACGTATCAGATTTCTATATGTTGCAGAGATTACGGCTCAGCTGTTTTTATTTTTTATTTCTCCCATCCATGAAAATAGCAAAAAGGAACTCTTGGGGAAAGAGTTGCATGAGGAAGAGGTCAACCTCTCTGGGTTGGAAAGAGCCAGCGTCCATCTGAGGGATCCTTGGTCATCTCTGAGCTTGGTGGTTTCCTTGCAAACGTTGGTAACATCATCAGGGCTAGTAAGGAATGGATGATATTCTAGTGGCTGAGAACACCTGAGAGTAAACAGGGAGCAAATCCCACTTCCTTCTAGCACTGATGATGTTACCTAGTTGGGTCTCGAAACATCTGCAAGAAAAACAACCACGTTCAAAGAGAACCAAGGACCCCACAGTCCTCCTCCTCTCCTCCTCCTCTCCATAAATCCCATCCCCATCTAGCACTGATGATGTTACCTAGTTGGGTCATGAAACATCTGCAAGAAAAACAACCACGTTCAGAGAGAACCAAGGACCCACAGTCATTGCCCCCCCTCCTCCTCCTCCTCTTCCTCCTCCTCTCCACAAATCCCATCCTCATCTAGCACTGATGATGTTACCTAGTTGGGTCATGAAAGGAGCTCACGCCTGTTGGAACCTCATCTTGGACGTCCTGCCAACTCATAAGGAACGTTCCTTGCTCAATATCTCCCTTCTGAAGCAAGGGAGCAATTGCAGACTTTTATTTACGTACCATAAAATGAATTGTTAGCCAGTGGGAGAACTCATTGCAGGGTGAGAGCAAAGAGAAATGATTCCATGACCTCTATTGTGCAGAGTGTGGACTATTTAAAGCAATTGGAAGAGGAGAAGGCAAAGCATTAAAAAACCCGACCACCTGTCTTTTCTGAAGACGTACTTTTGCTGGCTTTGGAGGATGTCTACTGCTTTTCCAAGCTTTGATTTGGCTA
>NW_028261385.1:4118451-4155951 GCF_051295495.1 Thamnophis sirtalis
ACAAGTCACTTAGGTGTCTTTTAAAGAGCATTAAAAAAAAGTTGGGCCGTGTGTTAGGCCTGCCTGGCCTGGGAAGGCAGCTGGGCTCCTTTCAAAGGCGGGTTCCTATCAGTTCGCACCTATTCGGTAGAACCGGTTCGTCAAATCTACCGAACCGGTTAGAAGAGGTTCCACCAGTGGACCCGGAAAGCAGGCCACACCTACAGAAGAGGCTCCAAAATGTTTTGAAACCCACCACTGGTCCTTGGATATGATTATTCTACACTATCATGCTCATATTTATAAAACTCAGTGCCTCTGTGAAAGGTAAGGATGACTACTGCGTTTGTGGTGCAATCAGAACATTGCGTGTGTTGAAGTTGTTTTAACGCAAACCAAAGATGCCTTTTAAAAAACAAGTTTACATCCTATTCTTATGCATGCCAGTGCTGTGTGTGAGGTAATTTAAGGTGGTTCTGACAAGTGTCGTCGGCATCTTCATATCCGGTCACATGGGCGGCAAGCCACTCCCATCTGGTCACATGGGCGGCAAGCCACTCCCACAAAGGAGGCCACACCCACAGAGTAGGTTCGAACAATTTTTGAAACCCACCACTGGCTCCTTCCTGCAAGAGTTGAACGAGAGAACTGGAATTTTGGAGGGGAGGAAGGAAGGATTTTGGATCCAGAAAGGTCCAGGCACTTGCAGCAAGGGGAGGAGTTCAATCAGAATAGAGCTGGAAGGGACCTTGAAGATCATCCAGTCCAGCCTCCTCTCGACATCTTTTTTCGTCGTGTGGTGACCAAAACTGGATGCAGAATTCCAGGTGTGGTCTTACTAAGGCTTTATAAAGCGTTATTGGCAATAGCAGTTAGACTTATATACCGCTTCATAGGGCTTTCAGCCTTCTCTAAGCGGTTTACAGAGTCAGCATATCGCCCCCACAGTCTGGGTCCTGATTTCACCCACCTCGGAAGGATGGAAGGCTGAGTCAACCTTGAGCCGGTGAGATTTGAACCGCTGAACTGCAGATAACAGTCAGCTGAAGTGGCCTGCAGTACTGCACCCTAATCACTGCACCACCTTGGCTTGCATATTGTATTATTATTCACGCAATCTTGATTCTATGCCTCTGATTATAAAACCAAAGATTGCACTCATTTTTTTTTGGGTGGCTGCTGCACATGGCTGACTCATATTTACCATATTTTTGGACTATAAGACGCTCCGGACTATAAGACGCATCTAGTTTTTGGGGAGGAAAACAAGAAAAAAAAACAAATCTGCCTCTGCCTCCCAGCATCTATCCGGGATTCATCTGGCCTGTTCACCGTTCTCCATGCCCCATTCACCGTTGCACCCCATTTGCCATGGCCCGTCCAGGGCTGCCCATTCACCGCAGCGGCCCATTCGCTTCCACCTCCTATGGGCTGGCACCTGATCACCACCTTGGCCCAAGAGCCGAGGTGGCGCAGTGGTTAAATGCAGCACTGCAGGCTACTTCAGCTGACTGCAGTTCTGCAGTTCGACTGTTCAAATCTCACCGGCTCAAGGTTGACTCAGCCTTCCATCCTTCAGTGGTGGGTGAAATGAGGACCCGGATTGTTGTTGGGGGCGATATGCTGACTCTGTAAACCGCTTAGAGAGGGCTGAAAGCCCTATGAAGCGGTATATAAGTCTAACTGCTATTGCTATTTGCCACCACTGGCGTGGCCCGTTCCCCATCATGGCTGTAGCCTCTTCTAGAAAAGCTGATCAGCGCCGCACTAGCAATAGCAATAGCAGTTAGACTTATATACCGCTTCATAGGGCTTTTAGCCCTCTCTAAGCAGTTTAGAGAGTCAGCATATTGCCTCCAACAACAATCTGGGTTCTCATTTTACCCACCTCGGAAGGATGGAAGGCTGAGTCAACCTTGAGCCGGTGAGATTAGAACCGCCGAACTTCAGATAACAGTCAGCTGAAGTGGCCTGCAGTACTGCACCCTAACCACTGCACCACCTCAGCTCTAACCCCCCCTCCCCCTGCCATAATATTTGCTGTATAAAACGCACAGACATTTCCACCCACTGGAAGAAATGTGTCTTCTACTCCAAAAAATATGGTACGTAATCCTCCACTAGTTGAAATGTAAGTTAACATATAAGGCCTTTCTCCTGAGTAATGCTGGGGGTAACATTCCACAGGAAAATAGTGAATAAAACAAGCATATTTGAGGGGCCATCGTAGAGAAGAGGGGGTCATCCAATTCTCCAAAGCCCCAGAAGGCAGAAAAAGAAACAACGGATGGAAACTAAGCTACCCAAGGAGTAAGGAGAAGCTGTGAGAAGAATTAATCAGTGGAACAATTTGCCTTCAAGAAGTTCTGGGTGCTCCATCACTGGAGGCTTTTAACAAGAAATTAGACAACCTTTTGCTAAAAGATCTCCTGCTCGAGCAGAGGGTTGGACTAGAAGACCTCCAAAGTCCCTTCGGCTCTGTTATTCTGGATTCTTATTCTATTATCTCCCTGTTACTAACTTTACAGTTATTCGATGTCTATTCTTATTTAATCTATAAGTGTATAACACTGCGTTCTATATCTATGTTAGCACTATATTTTCTTTAACTAGAGGTAGTCCTCAATTGGAATGGTGCAAGGTCTCCTGCTTGAGCAGGGGGTTGGGCTAGAAGACCTCCAAGGTCCCTTCCACCTCTGTTATTCAGACTTCCATTCAGGTTATGCAAATACTAACTTCTAGTCATTCTGACCTGCCAAATTCTTTAATTTTGTTTAAAGCTACCCTTAAAAAAAAAAGCTTCCTGTATCTTCTTCACGGCAGACAATCAAGGCAATCCATGAAAAAAAATTAGAACAATTGGGTTAATCCGCCCTGGGTATTCGGAGTAATTCAATCCCCTTTAATGAAATGTGTGCTTCTTGTAGGAAGTGTGTATCTCGCTGGCACAGCACAAGGGCATTGAAAAGAAATCTCCGCAGACCAATGGTCTCCTTGAGAAAAAAAAATCTGGAGATCTGCGAAGAATGAGCCTTCCAAAGCAATGTTTCTCAACCTTCACAGCTTTAAGATGCGTGGACTTCAACTCCCAGAATTCCCAAGGTCATCGTGATCGAGAGGGAAATTAATCAACGGAGACAGGATAAATGGGAGTTTGGCGTGATCGTACTACATGTACAGGGGTGGGTTTCTCGCCCCGTTCCAACCGGTTTGGTTGGAACGGGGCCGGCGGTATCCTCGTGCACGGGCGCAGCGCATGCATGCGTACTAGTGTCTGTGCGATGCTCCAGCTGCTCCTGGAGGATCGTGCAGGCGCTGTATGCGTCCTGCGCATGCGTGGAAGCGCAGAACTCATCAAAACTGGGTAAGGAACGCGGGTGGGCAGGTGGGCCCTTCGCCGTTCCCGGAAGTTACTTACTTCCGGGTTCGCCGACCAACCGGTTCGCGGGGACCGCTGCGAACCGGTTGAAACCCACCCCTGTACATGTAGTAGATTTAGGAGGGATCCACCTTGGGAAGTTTCCCGACCATACAGAAGTTCTCCAAATTGACTGAAAACCTAGTGAAACCCAATTCTCTCCTCAGCGTAAAGGAACTGGTACACGACATCCTGTTTTCCCCAAAATAAGACCTCCCCAGATAATAAGCTCAATCAGGCTTTTGACCGCAGGCGCTAAAATAAGCCTCCCACCCTCAAAAAAAATAAGCCCTCCCCCAAAATATTGCAACACAGCAGCAGCCATTAGAGGACCACGCTCGCTTCCCCCTGCACCTCAAAAATAATATGACCTCCCCCAAAATAAGACCAAGCACTTATTTCAGGGGTGAAAAGAAAATAAGACCCTGTCTTACTTTTAGGGAAACACGGTAGTCACTTTCTGTCAGCACTCCTCCATTGAATAATTAGGAAAGAAAACCACAAGACTCCATTGATAGAAATCAAGTGTACTTTTACTAATTATAAATGATTAGAAGCGTAGCAAAGCGAAGACTGATTATTTAGGCGCGAAAGCAAATGATATATAGAATAACTTATTCCCCTCCTCTTGGCATCCCAGTTACAGTCCAACCATAATTCTCCCAAGTGTCAGGTGTGAGATAACTTCGAAAGGCATCGAACGTCGGTGCCGTTGGCCTTGGCGGGAAACCTCCTCCGCATGCGCAGTCCGACAGGCAGCAGAAACTCCAGAATCTTCCTCCAGCACAATTAGTAATCCCCTCCCAAATACCATGCCCCCCCTCCCCGTTTCAGTGGCAGCCGAAGCAGCAGCAAAGCACAGGCTGACACTTTCTCTGTAAAGCTTGAAAACAGTAAATTGCTCAGGAAGGTTTCCAGTTCAGTGCAGTTAGCTTGGAAGGGTTTGTGTAGGAGAAAGGATGAAGGAATCTGGGCAGTGGAGTAAAAAGGGTGATAAGCGTCGAATCTCTACATAGTCACAAGTGAACTAAATCTAACTTCTTTTGAGCCCCATGGACTTTTATCTAATTCTAACTAGAAGACAGATTCTCAGTCCTCCAGGTCCTGGTTGTCCCAAAGGTGCTTTTCTTTCAAGAGGCAACTGAACTTTCATGTTTTTCCTTTTGAAGACATTTCGCTTCTCATCCAGGAAGCTTCTTCAGCTCTGGCAGAATAGTGGGGAATGGAAGGATCTATATTCCTTGCAGACGGCTGGTCGTTTGCATCCTTTTAGAGGGCCGTTGAAGCACTTGGAGATTTCCCTGTGTCCTCGGATTCACCTGAGTGGTGTTAATGGTTCCCGTAGTCTGCAATTTGTCTTCTGGAAATCCATTCCTACTGAATGGTGTGGGAGTAGGAATGGATTTCCAGAGGGGAAAAAAATTCAGACTACAGGAACCAGAGCACTCCGGTGAATCCGAGAATGCAGATAAACCTCCAAGTGATTTAGATTTAGATTTTACTTTATTTATATGCCGCCCTTTTCCCTGAGGGGACTCAGGGCGGCTCACAATTCAAGGGAGGGGAGGAACAGACAAGTTACAAAACATAACATGAAGATCATACACCATTAAAAAGCACAACAGTCATACCATTCGAGTGGGGCTTTAGTCTTTAGCCCCAGGCCTGTCGGAACAGCCAGGTTTTTAGGGCTGTGCGGAAGGCATGGAGGGTGGTGAGGGTACGAATCTCCACGGGGAGTTCGTTCCAGAGGGTCGGAGCAGCCACCGAGAAGGCCCTCCTCCGGGTAGTTGCCAGTCAGCACTTGCCAGCAGATGGAATTCGGAGGAGGCCTAGTCTATGAGATCTTATTGGTCTAGTGGAGGTAATTGGCAGTAGGCGGTCTCTCAAGTACCCAGATCCAATACCATGAAGTGGCCTCAATGACCCTCTAAAAGGATGCAAATGACCAGCTGTTTGCAAGGAGTATAAAACCTTCCATACCCCACCATCCAGTCAGAGTGGAAGAAGCTTCTTGGATGAGAAGCGAAACATCTTCAAAGAAAAAAACAAGAAAGTCCAGTTGCCTCTTGTCACAAAAGCACCTTTGGGACAACCGTGACTTGGAGGACTGAGAATCTCTACAGGCTTTTAGCTATACAATTTGGGATGAAGACCCTTTGAAGGCTGTGGGAGTAGGGATGGATTTCCAGAGGGGGGAAAAAATCAGACTACAGGAACCAGGAGCACTCAGGTGAATCCGAGGACGCGGATAAACCTCCAAGTGGCCTCAACGACCCTCTAAAAGGATGCAAATGACCAGTTATCTGCAAGGAATGTAAATCCTTCTGTTCCCCACCATCCAGCTGGAGATGAAGAAGCTTCTTGGATGAGAAGCGAAATGTCTTCAAAGAAAAAACAAGAAAGACCAGTTGCCTCTTGAAAAAAAACACCTTTGGGACAACCATGACTTGGAGTACTGGGAATCTCTACAGACTATTGGTGTGATAAACGGGGTGGAAGCTGAAGAGATGAGGGAGAATTTGGAAGGACCAACCTTAGCCACACACGTGCCCTTGTGACCTCTAGGCTGGAGTACTGCAATGTGCTCTACATGGGGCTGCCCTTGAAGAGTATTCGGCGACTTCAGCTAGTCCAGAATGTGGCCGCGCGAGCGATTGTGGGTGCACCTCGCTTCACCCACATAACACCTATCGTCCGCGAGCTGCACTGGCTTCCTGTTGATCTCCGGGTGCGCTTCAAGGTGCTACTTGTCACCCATAAAGCCCTTCATGGTAGTGGATCTGGGTACTTGAGAGATCGCCTACTGCCAATTACCTCCACGCGACCTATTAGATCTCATCGATTGGGCCTCCTCCGAGTTCCATCTGCCGGTCAATGCCGACTGGCAACTACGCGGAGGAGAGCCTTCTCGGTGGCAGCTCCGACCCTATGGAACGATCTCCCCGTGGAGATTCGTACCCTCACCACCCTCCAGACCTTCCGCACAGCCCTTAGAATCTGGCTATCCCATCAGGCCTGGGGCTAAGACTGTAACCCGCCCGAATGGTATGAATGTTGTGTTTTTTAATTATGTATTGTCTTATATGTTAAAAGTTTGTCTCCCCCTCCCCTTTGGGTTGTAAGCCGCCCTGAGTCCCCCCAGGGAAAAGGGCGGCATATAAATAAACTTACAATTACAATTACAATTACACTGTTCACCCAAGGTATAATTGTCCTCCCACTATAGTCCTCATGACTGATCCCCAGATTCCTAATATCTGCTGCTAATCCTTTCTTCCACGGATTGTAACAGTAACCGAGTTGGAAAGGGCCTTGGAGACCATCTAGTCCAACCCCCTGCTCACGCAGGAGACCTGTACTAGGGATTCGAATCGCCGAAGTGCCAACCTTTCTGATCGACAAGCTCAGGGGCTGATCCCTGCTTCAAACTATCTATCACACTTTCCGGATCCGCTAGAAATTCCCACATCTAGATCTTTTACACTCCAGTGGATCAAAGGTCCATCTAATGGAATGAACGCTTGGCCCCACGAAGGGATAGAAGACGTGCAACTATCGGTTGACAGAGTATTGTAAAAGAAATCAGAGAAGTGGAAATTATTGTTGGCACGATAGATGGCACGGAAGCTGAAGAGATGAGGGAGAATTTGGAAGGACACACATTGTTCAGCCAAGGTATCATTGTCCTCCGTTCCGACAACAGTGACTTCAAAAACAAAACGCCTCGGTTGTGCAATGACAATTGAGTTACAGTCTTCCCTTGAACTTTGGTTGCCTTCCTTTTGTGCACAGATACATGTCTGCATAGATAATGTGGTCCCTTTCAGAAAAATGATGCGGCTTCCAATAAATGCTCCTTAGGTCCTTGACATTCGCATTAACAAGTGAGTTCGAGCATAAAACACAGCAGCGTGAAATCTCTCCAGCCTTCTAGTCCTTCCCACCCAGATCCCTCTCCCACCCATATCCCTTTCTACATGGGGCTGCCCTTGAAGAGCACCCGGAAGCTTCAACTGGTCCAGAATGAGGCTGCGCGGGTTATCATGGGGGCACCTAGGTGCTCCCATGTTACACCCCTTTTAGGCGGCCTACACTGGTTTCCGGTTGTCTTCCGGGTGCAATTCAAGGTTTAGTTTAGTTTAGTTTTAGTTTTATTGGGATTTATAGGCCTCCCTTTTCCCTGAGGGGACTCAGGGCGGCTTACATTCATAGGGAAAGGGGAAGTGCAATATAACACAAAAACAGTATGTGACTAAAAATAAAGAGTAAAAAACACAACTTTCATTCAGCATTCAACACTCGGGCGGGGTGAATTAGAGACTTATCCCCAGGCCTGCTGGGAGAGCCAGGTCTTGAGGGCTGTGCGGAAGGTCTGGATGGTGGTGAGGGTACGAATCTCAACGGGGAGCTCGTTCCATAGGGTCGGAGCTGCTACAGAAAAGGCTCTCCTCCGCGTAGTCGCCAGTCGGCATTGACTGGCGGATGGAATTCGGAGGAGGCCCAATCTGTGTGATCTAATTGGTCGGAGGGAGGTGATCGGCAGGAGGCGGTCTCTCAGGTATCCAGATCCAGAAGGTTTAATTATGACCTTTAAAGCGCTCCATGGCTTAGGCCCAGGGTACCTGCAAGACCACCTACTGCCATTGGTACCCTCCCATCATCCAGTACGATCCCACAGAGTTGGCCTCCTCAGGGTGCCGTCGGCCAGACAGTGTTGACTGGTGACCCCCAGGGGGAGAGCCTTCTCTGTGGGAGCGCCTTCCCTCTGGAATGAGCTGCCCCCGGAGCTTCGTATAATCCCCGCCCTCCGGTCCTTCCGACGCGCCCTAAAAAGTTGGCTTTTCCAGCAAGCCAGCCAGGCCTGAACAAAACAAAACAAATAAATGATCAATGTTAATTTTAATTCGTTTTTTTTTTAAATTCATTGTCAGTTTTAATTGGGTTTGGGATATTCTATTTAATTTCTTTTTAACTTTTGAATTATGTGTTTCTTTTAATGTTGTTAAGAGCCGAGGTGGTGCAGTGGTTAAATGCAGCACTGCAGGCTACTTCAGCTGACTGCAGTTCAGCAGTTCGGCTGTTCAAATCCCACTAGGCTCAAGGTTGACTCAGCCTTCCATCCTTCCGAGGTGGGTGAAATGAGGACTCCAGATTGTTGTTGGGGGCGATATGCTGACTCTGTAAACCGCTTAGAGAGGGCTGAAAGCCCTATCAAGCGGTATATAAGTCTAACTATTGCTTGCTTGCTTGCTTGTTGTACGCCACCCTGAGTCCTTGGGAGAAGGGCGGCATATAAATCTAATAAACCTAAACCTAACCTAACCTCTCCTGCTTTCTTCAAAAGAAAAACAAAGAAGAAAGTCCAGCAGCCTCTTGAAAAAAGCACCTTTGGGACAACCATGACCTGGAGGACAGAGAAGCTCTACAGACATTTAGCTGTACAATTTGGGATGAAGACCCTTGGAATGGTGAGGGAGTAGGAGCAGCCAGAGGAAAAATTGCAGTGTCAGGCCTGCATTTATATTCCTTTTAGAATTTTTGGCCTGCCACACTTTCTCTTATTTCATTATGCTGTTTCTTGAAGTATAGTCGATGGGAGCGGGGAATAGACAGGAGTAGGATTGTGGAATGTATTGTTTTTCATTCTTTACTAGAAGCCAAGGTCATCCTTTGTCTCCGCACTTTCACACCTGACCGGAAGCAGTTGGGCGTAGACGCCAGCGTGGAAGAAGGAGATTGGACCATGTGATGGACTGTGGGTGTGGGGACAAGATCTTGAACTTTTAACTGGGTGGGATTCTGATGTAACTTCCAGAGTTGGAATCCCACAGCATGATGCCAACATGCCTGTCTTATTAAATTGGTATTTTAAGCATAGTTTTGCCTTTGGCTCTGATTTAATTCGGCATGGTATTTGGAACGCTTACATGCAGACTACAGGAACCATTTGCACCACTCAGGTGACTCTGAGGACACAGACAAACCTCCAAGTGGCCTCAACAACCCTATAAAAGAATGCAAATGACCAGCTGTCTGCAAGGAATATAAATCCTTCCCTTCCCAACCATCCAGTCAGAACTGAAGAAGCTTCCTGGATGAGAAGTGAAAAGTCTTCAAAGAAAAAACAAGAAAGTCCAGTTGCCTCCTGAAAAAACATCTTTGGTCCAACACTGGAAGTTTTTAAGAAGAGATTGGACGACCAATTGTCCAGAAAGGGTCTCCTGCTTGAGCATGGGGGGTTGGACTAGAAGACCTTCAGGATCCCTTCCAACTCTGTCATTCTGAATGGCAGCAAAAGATGTGCAGCATTTCAGCAGGAAATCCTCGGTGGCAAATTGGTGGGCTGAATCATCATCACAAAGTCATCTGCTTACATCTAATTTACAATCTGCTCCTCTCTAATTTACATATTATTCATTGCTAAGTAACACTTGGGAATTTCTGCTCGGAGGGCACTGATCACTGAAGAGCCGAGCTTTTTTATTTTTATTTCATGCAAAGCTTTTTTTTTCTTTTCGGTTCGCAATTTCATCAAAGAGCCGACAAACAAACAGATTCAAGAGAGCGTGATGAACCCATTGAGGGCCTTCAGATCTACCCGAGAAGCTTGTAGAACTTCTAGGATTCGGACTAATCAGGTTCTAAATACAATGGAGGCCAAAATGCTTGACCATTTGGGATGACTCAATGAGGTCCCATGTCTAGGGCTCCAGGCATTTTTTTGTGGAACATGGGACTTAATGTTCTCCAAGCATTTTTTTGTGGAACGTGGGACTTAATGTTCTCCAAGCATTTCTTTGTGGAACATGGGACTTAATGTTCTCCAAGCATTTCTTTGTGGAACATGGGACTTAATGTTCTCCAAGCATTTCTTTGTGGAACATGGGACTTAATGTTCTCCAAGCATTTCTTTGTGGAACATGGGACTTATGTTCTCCTAACACTCTTCCTAAGGCTATGGGAGATAGGACAGGATTTTCACCCTTTATTTCACAAGTGAATAACGTACAAAAACACGTCCATGAAGAAAATATCAATCCCACATCATGCTACTTAGGTAAAGAGAGGTATCCCGCATGGTTGGTCTCTAACTAATGGGCCAAACATCTCAGCTATATCTCACGGGGTCAACATCATCTGAAATGAGCTAAAACTGCAGAAGCAGGAGCAAATAAATTCACAGAATTAGCTGCTGGAAGGGATAAGTGATGGTGGCGCAGAGGTAGAATTGCCGGGGCATCCAAAATTTAGTCCTGTGACCACAGGAATACTGCAACAGTCACAAGCTGAGGTGGTGGAGTGGTTAAATGCAGCACTGCAGGCTACTTCAGCTGACTGCAGTTCTGCAGTTCGGCTGTTCAAATCTCACCGGCTCAAGGTTGACTCAGCCTTCCATCCTTCCGAGGTCGGTAAAATGAGGACCCGGATTGTTGTTGGGGGCAATATGCTGACTCTGTAAACCGCTTAGAGGGGGCTGAAAGCCCTATGAAGCGGTATATAAGTCTAACTGCTATTGCTATTGCTATAAGTGTGGAAAATGGTCATAAATCATGTGTCAGGGTTCCGACAATTAAATCATGAGCCTCGAGCCAAGCTTCAAAAGAAATCCAGTTATTTATTAGGAGCAACATGTCGGCACATACCCAAGTGAAGCCAGCTCTGACCCCACGTAATTTATGGCCCAGTTATGACCCCGTCCCCCCCCCCACTCCTCCCAGGGTGTGTCATAAATTACGTTCTCCAAAAGAGCACTTTCGTGGGCTGTAGAGATCACACCCCTCTGGACCTCAATTGAGCCCAGAATTTACGTCGCAAAGTGAGGAAGTTTTGCCCCATTTTACGACTGTTCTTCATTCGTTAAATGAATTGAATGAACTGCAGTTGTTCAATTAGTAACACAGTCATTAAGTGAATCTGGCCTCCCCTGTTGACTTTGTCAGAAGGTCGCAAAAGGAAATCACGTGAAACACACACACACACATACACCGGGGACAGTGCAACCGTCATAATTACAAGTCAGTTGTGAAGCATCGGAATGTAAATCACGTGATGCTGGAAAGGTCATAAGTGTGAAAAACGGTCGCAAGTCACTTTTTTTTTTTACAATTCCACGCTACGTTCGAATGGTCGCTAAACAAACCGTGTTCCTGTATTTGGAATAAAAGCGAATTTAATTCCACTGGGCCAGAGGTTTTCCGTGATCTTCTACCTTCTGCCATTTATTTTTTTAAAGGTGACGAAGGCTAAATCCTTCTGTTTTTAAAGAGCATTTTATTTTCTTATCTCTTTTTTTCCCCTTCCTCCTTTGGACACTGAAAAGAAATCTATTTTTACAGGGGATATTGGAAAACTGAAGACTGAGAGGCTGAAACACCAGATTGCAAGGGAGATACTGGCTAAAACCACTAATTATTTCCGAGGGTATCTAACGAACAATCTGTTTTTCATTTTGTCCCCTGTGGTTTTCGCTGGCTTTCTGACTTTGAGTATGTTTTATTTCTGGAATTTAGCAAGTGTTTACCATTGCCTATTATACCCACCAAGAAAGAACAGAATAGGAATAGGAATAGGAAAGAATAGAATAGAATAGAATGGAATGGAATGGAATGGAATGGAATAGAATAGAATAGAAAATATGGAATGGAATGGAACAGAACAGAACAGAACAGGAACAGAACTTTTTTCCCCCCTAACTTACTTGGTTATAATACATTTTAGACTGTGTTTGATAAAAAGCTATACTGTGTACGGGCTCTGGGAAGTCGGGAGGGGGGAAGGTAGGTGGGGTCATAGGGGGGAGGGGGGAAATATAGTATGTGCCAGTTTTTAAAATAACATGATTGCACTTGTATACTGCTGCCTTTTTTAATTTTAGTATAAAAATAAGATATTGATAGATAGTAGAAACACACTGAAATGAGGAGCAGAGGGAAAGAAGAGGGAGGGGTAGAGAGGGAGGGAGAGAGGACTGGAAGGATCGTGAGATGGAAGGGAGGGGGAGAAAGGAGTGTTAGAGGGGGAAGAGAAGTAGGAGAAGGGAATGTTGGAGGGGAGAAAGGAAAGTTGGAGGGGGAAGAAAGAAAGGGTGTATGGAGGGTTGAAGTGTTTTATTGGTTTTGTATTTTGGGGAATACAAGGAGGGCTGTGTTTATTGTTCAATGTTATATAGCCCCAATCATGCACAGTATATATGTGATTGTACAAAATGAAAATGAAAATGAAAAAAAACAAAACAAGGAACAGAACAGAATACAATATGAATTTGGAATGGAATGGAATAGAATAGAACCCGGAAGGGACCATGGAGGTCTTCTAGTCCAACCCCCTGCTCAAGCCGGAGACCCTATACCTTTTCAGACAAACGCCTGTCCAATCTCTTCTTAAAAAACCTCCAATGATGAAGCAGCCACAACTTCTGGTGGCAAGCTGTTCCACTGGTTAATTGTCCTCACTCTTAGGAAGTTTCTGCTTACTTCCTGGTTGCTCCTCTCCTTGATGAGTTTCCATCCATTGCTTCTTGTCCTGCCTTCTAAGTTTGGTTCCCTTCACCAAAATCACAACGGTGTTGTAGCAACTGATCATTTATTTATTTATTTATTTGATTGTATAGCCCCCTTCTCAACTATATATAACTCTGGGTGACTCGTAGCAGTTAAACTAGTCCCCAAAATGTTATTTAAAGTAGAATTTTGCCACTTAATCTTGTTTTATACCCCAATTTGGTAATCTAAATAACAACTGGATTGCAACCCAATCCTAGGCTGAATCAACAGAGGGACCCAATCAGACTGGGTAAGGACTTTTTTCAAGATCTAAATAAAATAGTTTTGAAGTTTATTTGGCAAGGGGAAAAAATCAAGAATAAAACTCAAAGTGTTTGAAGAAGGAAGACTTGCCTACAACTCAAGAATGGACATTGAAAGTTACAAACTTAGCCGAGATGGCTAAAATATCGGCATATCTTAAAGATCACTCAAATGAGAGATATAAACGAGACTGGAAAAAATGGATTGACTATATTCAAAATAAATACGGGACCAAGAAATTCCAGTTAGCCTATGCTTAAGATCAGAAATGATTTAAATTGTTTAAAGTTGGTTCAGCAAGAAGAAGCTAAGGTCAATGTAGAATGTTATTAATTTTTTTTTATTTCTTTTTTTTCTCAATAGATTTTAGACTGTGTTTGTTAGAAATCCATACCGTGTACGGGTTCTTGGAAGTCGGGGGGGGGGGGGAAGGTGGAGGGGGGTTGGGGGAGAGGGTGGAGGGAGGGAGGGGTATCTATTAGGCTAGACAAGAATTTGGTGGTAAACTAGAATTATTTTGACATACAAAAAATTGTACTTTGATGTCTTACTGATTGAGGAATAATGAAATGTTTGCCTTAAAAGAAATAAAACTTTTGAAACCACGAAAACTCAAAGTGTTACAAGATGCTAGAACTAGAGGAGGACTGGGCTTACCTGATTGGGAGTTATATTACCAAGCAACAAATTTGATGTGGATTAAGGAGTGGATAACACTAAAAAAATTCTAGATTATTGAATGTAGAAGGTCACGATTTACTGTTGGGATGGCATGCTTTTTTATGGTACAAGGGAACTAAAGCACATGGCTATTTCAGAAGACATTATATAAGGGGGGGCTTTGTTATTAAACTGGGAAAAGGTTAAAAGATTACACTACTTAAAAACTCCAGTCTGGATATCAACGATTGAAGCATTTTCATATCCAATAATATATCAAAAGGAACAAACAGTGAGATATGTTGAAATATTGAATGCAGAGGGTGAACTCAAATCTATCCAAGAGTTGAAACAAGAAGGGATAGAAAGGAATTGGTACTCATGTACAGATACAATCTAGATATAACGAAGATAAAACTACTGGTTATTACAACTATTGTTGTCAAACATCATTGACTGAACACTGAAGTATGACTGTCAAAAATACAACACATAATTTCTATATCAGGCCTCATGTCTGGTTTGGCTCTGCAACCAAACAAGACAAACGCAGACTTCAATGGATGATTAGAACTGCAGAAAAAAACATGGCTACCAACTGGCCTTCCATTGAGGACCTGTATACTGCATGAGTTTAAAAAAGGCTGTGAAAATATATACAGACCCCTCACATCCTGGACACAAATTGCTTCACCTTCTACTCTCAAAAGGACGCTATAGGACACTACACACCAAGACAACTAGACACAAGGACAGTTATAGGACACTACACACCAGAACAGCTAGACGCAAGGATAGTTTTTCCACGAATGGCATCACTCTGCTTAACAACTAATTCCCTCAACACTGTCAAATAATTTACTAAGACTGTATTACTACGGTATTATCGTTCTCATCCTTCCTAGCACCGATCTCTCCCCACTTACGACTATAACCATGTTGCTTGTATCTTTATGATTTATATTGTTTTATTTGTTTCCTAGTACGATTTGATTGCTTATTAGTAACCTATGTATCACAAAATCATCTTATGATTCCTGATCAATGTATTTTATTTTTCTTTAAGTAAACTGGGAACAGATGCATCAAAGGCAAATTCCTTTTGTGTCCAATCACACTTGGCCCAGAAACTTGGCCTATTCTATTCTGTTCTGTTCTGTTCTGTTCTGTTCTGTTCTGTTCTGTTCTGTTCTGTTCTATTCTATTCTATTCTATTCTGAGCCGAGGTGGCGCAGTGGTTAAATGCAGCACTGCAGGCTACTTCAGCTGACTGCAGTTCAGCAGTTCAGCTGTTCAAATCCCACTAGGCTCAAGGTTGACTCAGCCTTCCATCCTTCCGAGGTGGGTAAAATGAGGACCCGGATTGTTGTTGGGGGCGATATGCTGACTCTGTAAACCGCTTAGAGAGGGCTGAAAGCCCTATGAAGCGGTATATAAGTCTAACTATTGCTATTGCTATTGCTATTGCTATTCTATTCTATTCTATTCTATTCTATTCTATTGAATGTATTTTGTCTTTTCATGTACACTGAGAGCATCTTCACCAGATACAAATTCCTTTTGTATCCTATCACACTTGGCCGATAAAGAATTCTATTCTATTCTATTCTATTCTATTCTATTCTATTCTATTCTATTCTATTCTATTCTATTCTATTCTATTCTATTCTATTCTATAGAATGTATTTTGTCTTTTTATGTACACTGAGATCATCTGCACCAGATACAAATTCCTTCTGTATCCTATCACACTTGGCTGATAAAGAATTGTATTCTGTTCTGTTCTGTTCTGTTCTGTTCTGTTCTGTTCTATTCTATTCTATTCTATTCTATTCTATTCTATAGAATGTATTTTGTCTTTTTATGTACACTGAGAGCATCTGCACCAGATACAAATTCCTTCTGTGTCCTATCACACTTGGCCGATAAAGAATTCTATTCTATTCTATTCTATTCTATTCTATTCTATTCCATTCCATTCTATTCTATTCTATAGAACGTATTTTGTCTTTTTATGTACACTGAGAGCATCTTCACCAGTTACAAATTCCTTCTGTGTCCTATTACACTTGGCCCATAAAGAATTCTATTCTATTCTATGGGCAAAACACTGCTCTATTATTACTATGTACTAACATTCAGTGCTAGTATATTTTTTATGCCCCTAATTGAGTGGTATTTTGAGCTGGTTTTATTAGAAAAGCTCTATTTTATGGACTTATTTATGATTAAGTAAGAATTTGTGAGGCAATCTGTTCCTTTTGCGGCTACTCGTTATGATAAAACATAAAACTGGACTTAACCCCTTTCTCGGTAGAACTTTGAAAGAGCAATACTTTACATGTGCATCATTTTACCCCGTTTTGATTTATATGTCAGGAAATGTAGTAGGACACATTCAAATTGACAGCAAAAGTCTATCCTATCTAATATGCCCCAGGCAGAGCAAAAAAATGTTCAACAGGACGAGAAAACTCAATCACCCCAATAAATAGGTAAACACAGATAAAAGGGAATGTTTGTAGTTCAGGATTGAATTTTGGGGTCCCGGGTGACTCCAGCTTTCTGAACTTGGTTGTTTTCTTGTAGACATCAAATGACCCAACTAGGTAACATCATCAGTTGCGGGCGATGTTACCTAGTTGAGTAATGCAATTTTTGCAAGAGGGCCATTAAACTCAGAGAGCACCAAGGACTCACATTGGTAAGCCATGAGGACCACAGAGGAGAAATCACGAATCAAGGTTTGTTTGTTTTTTAAACAGATTAACAGAGTTGGAAAGGACCTTGTAGGTCTTCTAGTCCAACCCCCCACCCAAGCAGGAGACCCTACACCATTTCTGACAGATGGCAGTCCAGCATCTTCTTGAAAGCCTCCAGAGATGAAGCTCCCACAACTTCCGAAGGCAACTTCTGTTCCGTGGGTTGATTGTTCTCCCTGTCAGAAAATTCCTCCTTACTTCAAGGTTGAATCTCTCCTTGGTCAGTTTCCATTCATTATTCCTTCTCTGGCCTTCGGGTGCTTTGGAGAATAGCTTGACCCCCTTCCTCCTCTCTGGGGCAGCCCCTCAAATATTGGAAGACTGCTCTCCTGTCTCCCCTGGTCCTTCTCTTCACTAGACTAGCCATGCCCAGTTCCTGCAACCGTTCTTCATATGTTTTAGCCTCCAGTCCCCTAATCATCCCGGTTGCTCTTCTCTACATCTTTCTAGAGTCTCAACATCTTTTTTATAGTGTGGTGACCAAACCTGGATGGTGTTTCTTTTTTTAAAAAAAATTCTGGCTATTCTTTGAAGACATTTCACTTCTCATCCAAGAAACCTCTTCAGCTCTGACTGGATGGTGGGGAATGGCAGGTTTTTCTGGTTTCCTTGTCCAGAAAGTCAAGTTGTCTCTTCAAAAAAAAAAAAAAAAAAAAAAGAACCTTTGGGACAACTATTCTATTCTATTCTATTCTATTCTATTCTATTCTATTCTATTCTATTCTATTCCATTCCATTCTATTCTATTCTTTCTCTTATTCTATCCTATTCAAGTCTAGTTCTATTCTATTCTATTCTATTCTATTCTACTCTACTCTACTCTACTCCATTCCTATTCCTATTCCTATTCCTATTCCTATTCCTATTCCTATTCTATTCTATTCTATTCTATTCTAATTTCTATATTCTATTCTAATTTCTATATTCTATTCTATTCTATTCTACTCTACTCTACTCCACTCCACTCCACTCCACTCCACTCCACTCCACTCCACTCCACTCCACTCCACTCCATTCCTATTCCTATTCCTATTCTATTCTATTCTATTCTATCCTATCCATATCCTATCCATATCCTATCCATATCCTATCCATATCCTATCCTATCCTATTCTATTCTATTCTATTCTATTCTATTCTATTCTATCCTATTCTATCCTATTCCATTCTATTCTATTCTCTCCTTGATTCATTTCCATCCATTGTTCCTTGTCTGGCCTTCAGGGGCTTTGGAGAATAGCTTGACCCCCTTCCTCCTCTCTGGGGCAGCCCCTCAAATATTGGAAGATTGCTATCATGTCTCCCCTGGTCCTTCTCTTCACTAGACCAGCCGTGCCCAGTTCCTGAAACCATTCATTGTATGTTTTAGTCTCCAGTCCCTTTTGTTGTTCTTTGATGCCATTCAGGGAAGGGGTCCGGAAACCCTGGCCCGTGGCCCATCAGGAACTAGATTGTGCAAGTGGCAGGCAAACACGCAATATTTGTGCCAGCGCTGCCAGAGTGCGAAGATGGAAAGGTTGAGGTCATCCTTCTGAAGTTGTGGGTGCTTCACAGTGGTGGTGGGTTTCAAAATTTTTAGAACCTCTTCTGTAGGTGTGGCCTGCTTTAAGGGAGTGGCTTGCCAGTCATGTGACTGGGTGGGCGTGGCCAACTTGTCAAATGTGGTGAAACTCACTTAACAATGCTCTTGCTTAGCAACCAAAATGTTGGCTCGAAATTCTGGCATTTGAAGCACGCAAGTCTTAAAGCTGTCAAGTTACAAGACCCTTGCATCCCTAACCCTTTAGAAAAAAAATAACCCCAGGGGTGTTCAAACTTGACAGCTTTAAGACTTGTGGACTTCAACTCCCAGAATTCCTCCTCCAATAATGTTGGCTCAGGAACTCTGGCATTGAAGTGTGCAGGTCTTCAAGCTTTCAAGTTACAAGACCCTTGCACCCCTAACCCTTTAGAAAACAAAACAACCCAGGGGTGTTCAAACTTGACAGCTTTAAGACTTGTGGACTTCAATTCCCAGAATTCCTCCTCTCGCTCTTCATCTTGATGATGTGCGGTTGGGTGGGAGCCGGAACTGGTTCTAAAGGGCACTGTAGATTTGTGGAACCTCTTCTGTAGAAGAGGTTAGAAAAGGCAGGAACCCACCCCGGTGCTCCATCACTGGAGGTTTTCAAGAAGAGACAAAATAAGCATTGAAATGGTATAGGGTCTCCTGTTTTAGCAGGGTGCTGGATTAGAAGACCACCAAATTCCCTCCCAACTTTATCATTCTGCATAATATAATTATGGAACAGTTTGCCTTTAGAGGTTCTGGGCACTCCGTCACTGGCGTTTTTAAGAAGAGATTGGACAACCATTTGTCTGAAATGATAGAGGGTCTCCCGCCTGAACAAAGGGTTGGACTAGAAGACCTCCAAGGGCCCTTCCTTCCAACTCTGTTCTTTTGTTCACCAGTGGGGTGGCTTGCCTTCAGAAGTTGTGGGTGCTCCATCACTGGAGCTTTTGAAGAAGAGGTTGGACAGATTAAACAGATTAGAAGAGTTGGAAGGGACCTTGTAGGTCATCTAGTCCAACCCCTCGCCCAAGCAGGAGACCATACACCATTTCTGACTGATGGCAGTCCAGTCTCTTCTTGAAAGCCTCCAGAGATGAAGACTGGACAGCCATTTGTCTGACATGGTATAGGGTCTCCTGCTTGAGCAAGGGGTTGGACTAGAAGACCTCCAAGGTCCCTTCCAACTCTGTTATTCTGCTAATTAGTGGAACTGCTTGCTTCCAGAAGTTGGGGGGTGCTCCATCCCTGGAGCTTTTAAAGAAGAGATTGAACGGCCATTTGTCTCAAATGATAAACCATCTTCTGGCTGACCATGGGGTGAGACTAGAAGACCTTCCAGCCCCCTTCCAGCCCTTGTTATTTTGACAACATGAAGATTGGAAAGAAGAATCTCTTTTTAAGAGGAGAACAATAGCGAAGAAGCTTTCAAAAACGTCCTTTTAGAAAGAAAATGTTCTTTTTCCCCCGGCCTCTGATATCTTCCTGGACACCGAGATTATCTGCTTTGCTGGTGAGTCAAAACACAATAACCTTGTGTCTGATAAATAGCTAGACCTCTTGTGCTTCATCAAAGGGGGCTCTTTACGATAATAATTGTAGGTGGTGACTTACTCCCATATATCTTGCCTGGCATGTGGTGATAACATAACTAGAGTTGTGTTGTGTTTCGTTTCTCCTGCTCTTAAGGCGCCTTCTCCTATTAGAGTGGAGAGAGGTGGAAAGAGCCAGAAGCCTTCAAGAAGTTTACAATTCACCACCTGCCTCTCCCCAGGTGAAGACTAGCCAAACACCAAGCCAAGGAGAGGTCATAAGGAGTGGACTGCCCTTCAAATGTATCTGGAAGCTTTAATTGTTTCATAATGAGGGTGTCCCACATGGTTTTAGTCTAACACAGAGATTAGCAACCTGCGGCTCGGGAGCCATATGTGGCTCTTTCGTCCCAGTGCTGCAGCTCCCAGTCACCGGTTGGCTCCACAATTGATATTGGTTTTCGGTTAGGACAGGTAGAGGAAAAAGGATGCTGGGAACCGGACTCCCCACACCACTTCATACAAATGTTTCTGCCGAGGTGGTGCAGTGGTTAGGGTGCAGTACTGCAGGCCACTTCAGCTGACTGTTATCTGCAGTTCAGCGGTTCTAATCTCACCGGCTCAAGGTTGACTCAGCCTTCCATCCTTCCGAGGTGGGTGAAATGAGGACCCAGACTGTGGGGGCGATGTGCTGACTCTGTAAACCGCTTAGAGAGGGCTGGAAGCCCTTTGAAGCGGTATATAAGTCTAACTGCTATTGCTATTGCTAATCTCTTCTTAAAGACTTCCAGTGTTGGGGAATTCACAACTTCTGAAGGCAAGTTGTTCCACTGATTAATTATTCTAACTGTCAGGAAATTTCTCCTCAGTTCTAAGTTGCTTCTCTCCTTGATTAGTTTCCACCCGTTGCTTCTTGTTCTACCCTCAGGTGCCTTGGAGAATAGTTTGACTCCCTCTTCTTTGTGGCAACCCCTGAGATATTGGAAGACTGCTATCATGTCTCCCCTAATTCTTCTTTTCTTCTTCTTCTTCTTCTTCTTCTTCTTCTTCTTCTTCTTCTTCTTCTTCTTCTTCTTCTTCTTCTTCTTCTTCTTCTTCTTTTTCTTCTTCTTCTTCTTCTTCTTCTTCATCATCATCATCATCATCATCATCATCATCATCATCATCATCATCTTTTTATGCAAACATGGGCATTTTGGGGGGGCAGTAACAAGCAATGCTGATGACTTCAGGAGAAATATTACTCTTTGGAGTTTTGTAGTGATTTGCCATTACTTCTCAAGGCGATAGAATGATTTCAGTTTTATCTGTCCCATTAATTATTGAATCAATGAACGAATGAATTCTAAATTTTATGACAATTGTAAATTCTCTGTTCATTTACCGATGTTTTATTTTCTAGCAAGTGTTCCCCTTCTCTTTTTTTTTTAGTTTGTCATGTATTTTATGTTTGAAATGTTTTAAAGTAAATCAATTAGAAAGAGAAAATAAAGTATATATATATATATATATATATATATATATATATAGATAGATAGATAGATAGATAGATAGATAGATAGAGAGAGAGAGAGAGAGAGAGAGAGAGAGAGAGAGAGAGAGAGAGAGAGAGAGAGAGAGAGAGAGAGAGAGAGAGAGAGAGAGAGAAAGAAAGTGAGGGAGGAATGAAAAATGGCCAGTATCAATTCTGATCCTTTTGATCGGGAAAGAATTTCTCTAAATGTTCCAGTTCAGACTTTTCTGTAAACTGAGCTACAGTTCAACCAAACTATAGGGGTTTATTTATTTTTATTCTATTGATTTATATCCTGCCTTTATTATTTTTAGGAATAACTCTAGGTAGGAAACATACTTAATATTTCTCCTCCTATTAGCTCACATCAACAATCTTGTGATGTGAGAGATGCTGAGAGGGAAGGGTCGGCCAAATGTCATCCAGCCAGCTTTCAAGTCTAAGGACAGAACTAGAATTCACCGTCTCCTGGTGATTGGCCCAAAATCACCCAGCCAGCTTTCATGCCTAAGGACAGAACCAGAACTCACAGTCTCCTGGTGATTGGCCCAAAGTCACCCAGCCAGCTTTCATGCCTAAGGACAGAACCAGAACTCACAGTCTCCTGGTGATTGGCCCAAAGTCACCCAGCCAGCTTTCAAGCCTAAGGACAGAACTAGAACTCACAATCTCCTGGTGATTGGCCCAAAGTCACCCAGCCAGCTTTCAAGCCTAAGGACAGAACTAGAACTCACAATCTCCTGGTGATTGGCCCAAAGTCACCCAGCCAGCTTTCATGCCTAAGGACAGAACTAGAACTCACAATCTCCTGGTGATTGGCCCAAAATCACCCAGCCAGCTTTCATGCCTAAGGACAGAACTAGAACTCACAATCTCCTGGTGATTGGCCCAAAGTCACCCAGCCAACTTTCATGACTAAGGACAGAACTAGAACTCACAATCTCCTGGTGATTGGCCCAAAGTCACCCAGCCAACTTTCATGACTAAGGACAGAACTAGAACTCACAGTCTCCTGGTGATTGGCCCAAAGTCACCCAGCCAACTTTCATGCCTAAGGACAGAAGCCAACTGGGCCATGCCCACCATAGCCACGCTGACCCAGCAACCAGGCAGAGAATCCCTTGCTAAAATTTTTGAAGCCCACTCTTGGATTCACATCCCTTCAAAGTGACAATAAAGTTATTCTAAGTTCTAATGTTTAAAAAAACCCA
This sequence comes from Thamnophis sirtalis, assembly GCF_051295495.1. Classification (NCBI taxonomy): domain Eukaryota; kingdom Metazoa; phylum Chordata; class Lepidosauria; order Squamata; family Natricidae; genus Thamnophis; species Thamnophis sirtalis. The sequence goes on from NW_028261385.1 coordinate 4,140,885, forward strand.
CACATTTCCCTACCTCTCAGAAAACAAAGCTTTTACGCAGGAGAGCGTCATTTGCTCCTGATAGGATAAGAGAAACACAGAGGTCAAGTTGCAAAGAAAAATGAGCTCTTAACTCTACGTTGTGAAATGCCTGATGGCGGGATTTCTAGAAATATCGAGTGGCTGAATGGTCTCTACCTTGTTTCCCACAAATAAGCCTTCCCCAGATAATAAGCCCAATCAGGTTTTTGAGCACATGCGCTAAAATAATCCCTCCCCAAAATTATTGCAACACAGCAGCAGCCATGAGGTGACCACGCTCGCCGCTTCCTGCACCTCAAAAATAATAGCAATAGCAATAGCAGTTAGACTTATATACCGCTTCATAGGGCTTTCAGCCCTCTCTAAGCACTTTACAGAGTCAGCATATCTCCCCCACAGTCTGGCTCCTCATTTCACCCACCCCGGAAGGATGGAAGGCTGAGTCAACCTTGAGCCGGTGAGATTAGAACCGCTGAACTGCAGATAACAGTCAGCTGAAGTGGCCTGCAGTACTGCACCCTAACCACTGCACCACCTCGGCTCTTATCTAAGATATATATATATATATATATATATATATATATATATATATAGATAGATAGATAGATAGATAGATAGATAGATAGATAGATAGATAGATATAGATATAGATAGATAGATAGATAGATAGATAGATAGATAGATAGATAGACAGACAGACAGACAGACAGACAGACAGACAGACAGACAGACAGACAGACAGACAGATAGATGATAGATAGATAGATAGATAGATATGATTAGATAGATAGATGATAGATAGATAGATAGATAGATAGATAGATAGATAGATAGATAGCAATAGCAATAGCAATAGCAATAGCAGTTAGACTTATATACCGCTTCATAGGGCTTTCAGCCCTCTCTAAGCGGTTTACAGAGTCAGCATATTGCCCCCACAGTCTGGGTCCTCATTTCACCCACCTCGGAAGAATGGGAGGCTGAGTCAACCTTGAGTCGGTGAGATTTGAACCGCCGAACTGCAGATAGCAGTCAGCTGAAGTGGCCTGCAGTACTGCACTCTAACCACTGCACCACCTCGGCTCCTTCAATAAGACCTCCCTGAAAATAAGGTCAAGTGCATATTTCGGGGGGGGGGGTCAAAAGAAAATAAGACCCTGTCTTATTTTGGGGAAAACACGGTAATCGGTACGGCGGGTGATTGTCGATTCTACAATTTAGCCATGATTGTTGGCTCAAAGCTAAGGGAGGGTTTATTACAGGATGGGTTTTTTTTGTTTTTTTAACTTTTCACTGAAAAAGGACCCAAATGTACAAAGCATTAGGCAAATCCTGAAAGATAAGAACAATTGCATGGGATTATACCTATTAATAGCTCCGCACAGCAGCTAAATCGGCCGGCTTCCTGCTGAATCTGTTAAGTTCGTCAGCGAGATGACATGCATGTAATGTGTCATTGCAAGGAAGCCCCGCCCTTTAGGTAAATAGAGACCCTCCGTGGTAACACAGGCAGGCCTCGACTTACGACCACAATTGAATCCCAAATCTTCATTGCTTCCTGTGACGGTGGTTCTGCTCCGTTCTAGACTTTTCCCACCGCAATTGTTAAGCGATTCATTGCAGCGAGTAACACAGTTTTTTAAGACAGTAGGTCCCAGAAGAAAATCATGTGACCTCCCCAGTCCCAGTGGTGGGATTCAGTCGGTTCGCAACTATTTGGGAGAACCGGTTGTTAACTTTCTTTTCTTTTCTTTTTTCTTTTTTAAAGGAAAAATGAATTTAATGTTCTTAGAAATTAGAAGAGTCTTCTCACTTCTGACATTGGGAAGTTATTTTTTCCATTATAAATATGCTGCATTTTATTGGAGGAATAAATATTCACACACAGCACCCAGAGGAGATTGAATCTAATATTAACAGTTTTTTAAAACCTGGGTCCCTCCTAAGACCTACTTAGCTTCCCTAAATGTAGTTTTCAAAAATCCAAAAAACAGTTTCAGATTTACAACTGTAAAAGCTTCAAAAGACGAAGTTTGAAGATGCCTGATTCGTAATTCGTAATTTAATTCGTAATTTGATGAGTTTATATGCCGCCCAATCCTGGAGGACTCCGGGCGGCTTATAAATACAAGATAAAATAAAATAACAAATAGGGAAAAGACAAAAACAGTTTAAAAAACACAACATACTCACTCCCCCAAGAGATGGCTGAGGATTCTGGATATAAAAGCCTACTTATTTGGAGGAAGAACAGAATATGATAACAGAGTTGGAAGGGACCTTGGAGGTCTTCTAGTCCAACCTCCTGCCTAGACAGGAAACCCTCTACTGTTTCAGACAAATGGCTATCCAACATCTTCTTAAAGACTTCCAGTGTTGTGGCATTCACAACTTCTGGAGGCAAGTTGTTCCACTGGTTAATTGTTCTCACTGTCAGGAAATTTCTCCTTCGTTCAAAGTTGCTTCTCTCCTCGATTATTTCCACCCATTGCTTCTTGTCCTCCTTCAGGTGCTTTGGAGAATAGCTTGACTCCCTCTTCTTTGGGGCAGCCCCTGAGATATTGGAACACTGAAGCGTCAGCATCACACTGAAAACATGGGAAAATGGGATTCAATCCTTCACCCAGATGCTAAACCAGCCTCTTCTGGCAAAATGAATTCCAACACGGATTGAGATGGCCAACGCTTTTGTGATGATGGCTGAGGCAGCAGTGATGAATGAGATATAGAGTGGGACTTCTGCAGAAATGGATTTCAAATGACCCCTTCCAGAATTTGGAAGCGAGGGAAAGAGAGTCCTATATCTTCTGGCATAGACCGCTGTGAAACTATTATCCTTTTTTACCTGCTCTGAATGTACTATGAATCAAGGTCATTGAGTGAGCCCAATTGCTAATTTATCTCCTGTCAGGGAGAGAAATACTCCTGGATACTTGGTCCTATCATTTTTCCTCCGGTTTAATGAAAGAACATTTTTCTTCAGAAATACTTTTAAAGGAGAAGAGAAATTGGGATGTATTTATCTGGGCAAATGCCTCCCCCTTAATTCATGACGACATGACCAAGGGGTGCGTGTGGCCTTGTGGAGTCCTCTCTCTGAGATCTTCAACCTCTCTTCGGTACCCACCTTCATCAGTCTTCCAATACTTGAGGGGCTGCCCCAGAGAGGAGGGGGTCAAGCTGTTTTCCAAAGGACCCGAAGGCCAGACAAGGAATAATGGATGGAAACTCATCAAGGAGAGATTCAATCTGGAAATAAGGAGGAACTTTCTGACAGTGAGGAAAATCAACCCAGGGAACAGAAGTTGCCTTCAGAAGTTGCGGGAGCTTCATCAGTGGAGACTTTCAAGAAGAGATTGGACTGTCATTTGTCAGGAATGGTGTAGGGTCTCCTGCTTGAGTGGAGGGGGAGTTGGACTAGATGACCTATAAGGTCCCTTCCGACTCTGTTAATCTGTTAAAACAGCCCATTGGTGGAGAGGTTTCCTTGGACAATGTTGGAGAAACCCATCTCTCCAATTTGTCTCCTCACCAAAAATTGGGAAAGTCTCCTGAACTCTTAACTCTAAATCTAAATCTAAGGAAACAAGGAAGGAGTAGATATGACATGATAGCAGACTTCCAGTACTTGAGGGGCTGCCCCAAAGAAGGACAGGGGTCAACCTATTTTCCAAGCAGGAGAAAAAACAATGGATGGAAACTCATCAAGGAGAGAAACAACCTGGAATTAAGGAGAAACTTCCTAACAATGAGGAGAATTGACCTGCGGAACAGCTTGCCACCAGAAGCGGTAGGTGCTCCCATCACTGGAGGTTTTTTTGAAGAGACTGGACAGTGATTTGTTTGGAATTGTATAGGGTTTCCTGCTTGAGCAGGGGGTTGGACTAGAAGATCTCCAAGGCGCCTTCCCGCTCTGTTCTGATTGATGGGTTGAAGGAGGACCACAAAATACTTCTCTGCCTTGAAACACCATTGTGAGAGGATGGTAGAGTGTAGAATACAGAGTTGGAAGAGACCTTGGAGGTCTTCTAGTCCAACCCCTGTCCAAGCAGGGGACCCTATACCATTCCAGACCAGTGGCTGTCCAGTCTCTTCTTAAAAGCTTTCAGAAATGGAGTGTTTAGACTTACCTACCACTTCACACTGCTTTCTAAGCAACTCATGGTTGCTTTTCTCTGAACTCTTTCGGGCATCTGTTTTGCATCAGTGGACCAAAACTGGATGCAGTATTTCAAGCATGGCCTCATCAGTGCAATAGAAAGTGGTACCAGAAATATACATGGTCTTGAAGCTATCCCTCTGTGGATGCAGCCTAGGACTGCATTGGCTTTTTTGGCAGCTGCAGCACACAGTTGCAGTGGAAGCACAAAGAAGAGTAAGATCAGTTAGAGACTTATTCTCTCCCCCCCCCAAAAAATATGTTTCTTTCTTTCCTTCTCTCTCTCTCTCTCTCTCTCCTGTCTGTCTGCCTGTCTGCCCAGCTACATATCTTCCTAGCTACCTACCTATCATCAATCCCTCCCTCCCTCCCTCCCTCCATCCACCCACCCACCCATCCATTCATCCCTCCATCCATCCATCTATCAATCATCTGTGTATCTGTTTCTATCATATCTATCTCTTTTTATATCTATCGTGGATGTCTATCTATCTTCTATTTCTATCATGTCTGTCGGTCTGTCCGTCCGTCTGTCTGTCTGTCCATCCGTATCTATCTATCTATCTATCTATCTATCTATCTATCTATCTATCTATCTATCTATCTATCTATCTATCTATCTGTTGGATTCAACACTATTTATCTGTCTGTCTGTCTGTCTGTCTGTTTATCTGTCTGTCTATCTATCTATCCTCTCTATCCTATCTATCTATCATCTATCTATCTGTCTGTCTATCTATCTATCTATCTATCTATCTATCTATCTAATCATATCAATATCTATGTATTTATGTATCTATCAATCTATCATCTATCTATCTATCTATCTGTTGGATTCAACACTATCTATCTATCTATATGTCTGTCTGTCTGTTTGTCTGTCTGTCTATCTATCTATCCTCTCTATCCTATCTATCTATTTATCTATCTATCTATCTAATCTATCTATCTATCTATCTATCTATCTATCTATCTATCTATCTATCTATCTATCTATCTATCTACCTACCTACCTAATCATCTCTCTCTATCTCTCTATTTCTCTATCTCTCTATCTATCTATCCATCTATTTATCCATCCATCCATCCATCCATCAACAGTCTAGTCAAGGAGCCACCAAGAACTTCCAACACTGATAGGGCAAGCCATTATATATATAAACAGAGAGCAAATGCCACTCCCTTCTAGCACTGATGATGTTACATAGTTGTGTCATTAAAAGTCTTCAACAGAACCAGGAAGGTCAGAGAGTGCCAAGGGCCGCACACTTCAACCCTGAGTTACTCATATTCTTATATTGTTAACTCATTGGAGTCGTTCATACAACATGCTTCCTCAGATGCAAATTCAGCTTTTTATTGCTAAAAATCCAGTCATTTCAAGCATTTACTTATAGTGGTAGGAAGATTTTAAAAAGAGAAAATAATATTATTTTATATATATATATATATATATATATATATATATATATATATATATATATATATATATATATATATATATATATATATATATATATATATATATATATATATATATATATATATATATATATATATGAGGGGGAGGAGGAAGGAAGGAAGGAAGGAAGGAAGGAAGGAAGGAAGGAAGGAAGGAAGGAAGGAAAGAGGGAGGGAGGGAGGGAGAGCGAGTCTATCCAGGCCAATCTGGGTGAACCAGCAGCAGATTCTATCTATCTATCTATCTATCTATCTATCATCTATCTATCTATCTATCTATCTATCTATCTATCTATCTATCTATCTATCTATCTATCTATCTACTTATAAAACAATATTTTTGAAAGTATGGTAGCTCAAAGACTGCAGACATTCTTTTATTCCCCTTTTTATTCCTATTTCACTCCTGCCAACATCCAGAAACAAACCCCTATGAACCTTTGGCAGATCCCAAAAATATTTTTGACTCTGCTTTTCCCACAAACCTCGGTATAATGTTACAAACCTTCATCGTGTCCTCCTTTAATCCTATTTTTTTTCTTCGTAGACTAAACAGGCCTCCGCGCCTTATCTGTACTTTGATAACTGATAAACACCACATTGTGTTTTTTCCCCCCAAGGGTCAGAATAGAGCCACAAAAAAAAAATCTAATTAACCAGGTCAACACCTCCATGAATTAAAAATAGAAGGAAAGGCCATCGTATCCTTGTACGTACAACCCGATCCCTTATATGCTTGATAGGATTATATTTCACCTTTAGAAAGAGGGGAGAATTCCCAGAGACCGACATTAGAATATTTCCCAGACTCCGTGAGGGAAAACCAACTGATTCAAGAGCAAAAAGTGGATGTAGGAAATCCCAAAGGTGCTTTTTTTTTTTCAAGAGGCAACTGGACTTTCTCGTTTTATCTTTGAAGATGTTTCGCTTCTCATCCACGAAGCTTCTCCAGCTCTGACCGGATGGTGGGGAATGGAAAGATTTATATTCCTTGCAGACAGCTGGTCATTTGCATCCTTTTAGAAGGTCATTGAGGTCACTTGGAGGTTTACCTCTGTCCTCAGTTGCCCAAAGGTGCTTTTTCAAGAGGCAACTGGACTTTCTGGTTTTTCTTTGAAGACATTTCTAAGAAGCTTCTTCAGCTCTGACTGGATGGGGGGATGGAAGGATTTATCCTCCAGGTGCTTCAACAACCCTCTAAAAGGATGCAAATGACCAGCTGTCTGCATGGAATGTAAATCCTTCCATTCCCCACTATTCTGTCAGAGCTGAAGAAGCTTCTTGGATGAGAAGTGAAATGTCTTCAAGGAAAAAAAATCCAGAAAATTCAGCTGCTTCCTGAAAAAAGCATCTTTGGGACAACCATGACCTGGATGGCTGAGAAAAATCTCCATAGACATTGGATGTAGAAAAGGAACTGAATACATTTTTTTTTCTATTTTTCCTTTCCCCCTATTTTTCATTTTTATTTTTTCTATGGCAGCTGTGAATTTAAATTTGGAATGCAAGGGTTCTAAAGGAGAGGAAGAAGGGGAGAGGGAGGGATAGAGAAGCAGAGAGGGTGGCAGGGGGAGAGAGAGGGAGGGAGAGAGGGAGGGATGAGGAGAGGGAGGGAGAGTAAAGGAGGGTGGCAGGGGGAGAGAAAGGGAGGGAGAGAGAGGAAGGGAGGGAGAGAGAGGAAGGGAGAGAGGGATGGGGAGAGAGGAGGGAGAGAGATGAGAAAGAGGGAGGGAGAGAGATGAGAGGGAGGGTGGCAGGGGGAGAGAGAGGGAGGGAGAAAAGAAGGGAGAGAGAGGGAGGGAGATAGGGAGGGATGAGGAGAGAGATGGAGAGAGAGAGGGAAGGAGGGTGGCAGGGGGAGAGAGTGAAGGAGGGAGAGAGGGAGGGAGGGAAGGAGAGAGAGAGAGAGAGATTGAGAGAGATTCATGAAAACTTTCCAACATTTTCCTCTTTGGCAGAATGATAGAGAGATGACAGAAAGGTAGATGGAGGATAGGTAGGTCGAGAACAACTCCCAGAATTCCTCACTTAGCACAACTGGCTGGGCAATCCTGGGAGAAAACATCCAGGCCTCTTAAGACTTGATAAAAATCGGATAAGCACCGCATTCGATATTGACTGTCAACTGTGTTAATTTGAAACGTCTTCTTCCGAGTCCAGCTCCAAATACTAAGTTTGACGGTGCTATTAATTTTTTTTTTTAAAAAAAACCCAACCTATCTGTGTGACTGTTATCAAGATGATGGGCAGGTGGGAGGACGTGCTATGATTTATGTAAGCGAAGGAGTCACATCCCAGGCCAGATTTTTCATCGGCAATCTGCAGCCCCCGTCTGATGGTGTCATCTCAAGCCCCCTCTGTTCCCAGATGGTTCATCTCAACTTCACTCGGAAATATAAAGCCAAATCTGTTCAATGCCTCCTCTCCCCCCCCCCCCCGGTTGCTTCCTCCCTTCCAGCCACCTTCTGCAGAGGCCGCGGCGAAATTAATTTTCCTAACTACAAATCCCTTCCAACCAGAAAGAGTAATCTTCACAATTAATAAAGAATCTTGAGAAGAAAGAATGGGGGTGGGAAAAAATCTAAAGAACGGGATGGGATCCTGAGATCCAGAGAGAGGATGTGACTCTTTGCAAAGCATGGCTAAACATTCACAGGACTGGTAAAACCGTTGTGGAACGACAAGGTTAGAAGAGCCGAGGTGGCGCAGTGGGTAGAGTGCAGTACTGCAGGCTACTTCAGCTGACTGCTAGCTGCAGTTCAGCGGTTCAAATCTCACCGGCTCAGGGTTGACTCAGCCTTCCATCCTTCCAAGGTGGGTAAAATGAGTACCCAGATTGTTGGGGGCCATATGCTGACTCTGTAAGCCGCTTAGAGAGGGCTGAAAGCCCTATGAAGCGGTATATAAGTCTAACTGCTATTGCTAAAATGTATACCTGCTACTACCTGCACAGGTGGCAGAAGGAGATTAAAGGATGAGTTGTGGGTCATCTACAGAGTGACAGAGTTGGAAGGAAACTTGGCGGTCTACCAGTCCAACTCTTTGCTGAAGAAGGAGACCCTACACCATTTTGGAGACATGGCGGTCCAGATTCATCACCTCCAGTGATGAAGCACCCACAACTTCTGGTTGCAAGTTGTTGTCCTCACTGTTAGGAAGTCCCTCCTGGATTCCAAGTTGCTTCACTCCTTGATGGCCTTCCCTCTGTTGCATCTTCTCCTGCCTTCAAGTGTTTTGGTGAAGAGCTGGACTCCTTCCTCTTCTTCGTAAGAGCTCCTCAAATATTGGAAGTCTGCTATCATTTGCACCCTTTTACAGAGCTGTTGAAGCCCTTGGAGGTTAATCTGTGTCCTCAGGGTCACCTGAGTGGTGCAAATGGTTCCTGTCGTCTGAAATTTTTCCACTGGAAATCCGTTCTTACTCCCACACCGTTCCAAGGGTCTTCATCCCAAATTGGGTAGCTAAACGTCTGTAGAGATTCTCAGTCATCCAGGTCACAGTTGCACCAAAAGGTCCTTTTTTTTAAGAAGGCAACTGGACTTTCTGGTTTTTCTTTAAAGACGTTTCACTTCTCATCCACGAAGCTTCTTCAGCTCTGACTGGATGGTGGGGAAGGGAAGGATTTATGTTTAAGAGCTGAGGTGGTGCAGTGGTTAGAGTGCAGTACTGAAGGCCACTTCAGCTGACTGTTATCTGCAGTTCAGTGGTTCAAATTTCACCGGCTCAAGGTTGACTCAGCCTTCCATCCTTCCGAGGTGGGTAAAATGAGGACCCAGATTGTTGTTGGGGGCGATATGCTGACTCTGTAAACCGCTTAGAGAGGGCTGAAAGCCCTATGAAGCGGTATAGAAGTCTAACTGCTATTGCTATTGCTATGTTCCTTGCAGACAGCTGGTCATTTGCATCCTTTTTAGAAGGTCATTGAGGCCCCTTGGAGGTTTGTCTGTGTCCTCAGTTGTCCCATCCAAGAAGCTTCCTCAGCTCTGACAAGATGCAAGGATGCAAATGACCAGCTATCTGCAAGGAATATAAATACTCCCATTCTCCACCATCCTGTTAGAACTGAAGAAGCTTCTTGGATGTGAAGCGAAATGTCTTCCAAGGAGAAACAAGAAAGTCCAGTTGTCTCCTGAAAAAGCACCTTTGAGAATCTTTACAGACTCCAGTGTTGGAGCACCCACAACCTCTAGAGGCAAGCAGTTCCACTGATTGATTGTCCTCATTGTCCTTAGTTATGGGTTGTATCTCTCCTTGATCAGTCTCCATCCATTACCTCTTGTCTTGCCCTCAGGTGCTTTGGAGAAGAGGTTCTCTCCTTCTTTAGGTCAGCTTCTGAAATATTAGAAGACGGCTTGAATGAAAAGAAGGACTAAGGATGACGTGGTCCACTATCTCAGGGGTTGCCACAAAGAAGAGGGAGTCAAGCTATTCTCCAAGGCACCTGAGGGTAGAACAAGAAGCAACGGGTGGAAACTCATCAAGGAGAGAAGCAACTTAGAACTGAGGAGGAATTTCCTGACAGTGAGAACAATTAATCAGTGGAACAAGTTGCCTCCAGAAGTTGTGAATGCCCCAACACTGGAAGTTTTTAAGATGAGATTAGACAACCATTTGTCTGAAATGGTATATAAGGGCAGATGGTAAGTCTTCTCCACTTCAGAGAACTAGAAGACCCTCCCTATTGTTCAGCGTGATATCTAGCAGTTTCAAGCTGGTGTCAGGCCTGGAAGCCATCTTTTGCATTGTGGCCTTCAGGCCTGCCACATTTTCCATTGTGGGAAAATGGGAAGGGGAGATTATACAGAGTATGGGAGATATATAGTCTAAATAACATTCCTTTCTCAGAAAGTCAAGGCCATCTTGCCCTGCAGCTGCCAGTGGTGTGACTGGGAGGCATCTCCAGTTGGGATGGTGCCTGATTGGTTCATAGGATGGACATGTGGGTGCTGGACAGGGACTTGGGCTTTCATTTGGGTGGGGAAAAGCTGGAAGCTCTCAAATTTGGAAGCTCTCAAATTTGAGGCATGAGATCTAGTCTTGTTCTGAGGCCACAATGTAGCAGCAAAATTAATATCTGCCCTTTACTTACGTCAAAATAGGAGCCAACACCACGAGTTTCCAAGAGAAGACAGGTTTTATTTGAACGCGTTCAAGAGCCCAGTCTGATTGGGATCAAACTGAACTGTCTGAGGTATCCCTTGGCAGAGATTTTATACTTTCTAATTGATCATTACAAATCAGACAGACGTCACACAAGGCGTATACATTTTCAAGGTCATAAACTTCTTACTTAGGTCAGTAAAGGACATTTCGGGAAAGTTACAAATATTCTGGGAAAGTTACAAATACATGATTCTCATAAGATCCCCAAAATATAATAGGGAAGTGAATATAATAGGGAAGTGAATCTTGGTTACTCATGAAGCTGACGGGAAGATTGCTAAAGTATTGCTAACATATTGGGTTACTATTGCTAAAATATCGCTGATTACAAGTTAAAATCTTGTTGTGTCCTAAGTTGACATTTAAACTGTCACAATGTCACATGCGTCTATGATTAATGTTTGTGGTTTACTGCCCACCCAGGTTTCCTGTTTGCCAGAAGCGTACATTTTAAGTTCCCCTATTTTGGAGAGCAAGGAGAAAATAAGGAACTCCCTTTTGTAAAACAGAGGGTACTGTGATTTCTTTCTGATATTAAGCATTTTAGAATTAGAATATTTAGCCTGTTAGAATCACCTAACCTGATTAAGTATTGGGGGGTTCACTTGTGTACCCCGTGCTGCAACAACAACATTTCTTCTTTGTTCTCCTGGATTTTGCTTAATCATTGTTTACCCTTCGCAAATATACAAAGATTGAAAACACAGAAAGAATCATTTGCTTCTCACAGACCAAGCAGGAGATATTCGAAACGAAGGCACAAGTTCTGGAAAGAACATCCTCCAGAATTGGAAATCACACAATAGGGGCTGGCAGATCAACATTGATTTATAATACAAAATAATATATTTGGAGAAGCAGAGGCGGAAGAGCTGCAGAGGTCTATCCAGGGCAAGGAAATCGACATCCTTGGCAGAAGTAGCTCACCCCAAAATAAAATAATAGGAAAACCAGGGAATCAGAAAAGCACCGTGTGCAAAATAAAATCCTTCTAGTTGGAATAAATCACTGCTCTGTCCTTTAGTGCTATGTTGTTGGGGTTGTTTTTAGTTTAAGCTGCCAGGAATAGCCAACCCCCTAGATGATCAGCTCAAGGTCCAGGTAGCATCACCACCAGATGGATCCGTAACTGGCTGACAAACTGTACTCAATGAGTAACCCTTAATGCAGGGGTCTCCAAACTTTGGAACTTTTAAGCCTTGTGGACTTCAACTCCCATAATTCCCCAGCCAGCATAGTTCCCACGCTTGGCTGGGGAATTCTGGGAGTTGAAGTCCACAAGTCTTAAAGTTCCCAAGTTTGGAAACCCCTTGTTAGGTTAAGCTCCCCATTGGGAGAGCAAGGACATTCAGAGAAGCGTTGTGAGAGTTGTGTTGGAGAACACACAAACCAGCATACAGAGACACTGCAGTTTCAATAGGCTTTTACTTTCATGGAAATAGAGGTATCAGAGTCCATCAAACAGTCCAAGTCATACACGGATAAGTCAGTCAGTCATCAAAGTCTTTCAGTTAAGAGATAATCCAAATAACATGGTCCATAAACATACAAACAGTCCGGTACTCAAAGTTTGCTAGCAGTTGCAAAACTTACAATAGCTCACGGCACTTTCTAACAGCCAGCTTCCAAAACACTCAGATCAGATCAGCCCAGCATCTAACCAACAGAGAGCTAACAGTCATTCTGGCTCTCTCTTATGGCCGATTGAGGAAACAGCAAGCAATCACATTTTATAGTATGATTTAAAGAAACAGGTACAACATTGTTACATGGTTTATATATTGCCAACCCAACCGTTAGAATCATATTCCTAACACCCCTGCATTAATGAGTCTAAGTCTACATGAAGGGAAATAAGTGGTACCACAAGTTTCTGTCTTAGGCCCAGGACTCTTCAATATCTTCATAAAGGACTTAGATGAGCGAATAGAAGGGGAACTTACTAAATTTGCAGATGATACGAAGCTGGCAGGGATAGCCAACAGCCTAGAACCATGATGGCGAAGCTATGGCACAGGTGACTCTGCGGGCATGTGAGCTGTCACCCTGTGTCAGCTCCAGTGTGCATGCGTGCTCCGGCCAGCTGATTTCCGGCCTCTCCGGAGGGTTGGGGGAGGCTTTCTTCACCCTCCCAGGGCTCCAGGAAAGTTTGGAAATGAACTGTTTCTGGCTTCGTAAGGGCTTCCGGGGCACCGGGGTGGGTGAAAACAGCATTATGAGTGCTGGCATACATGCCACTATTGCGCACACTCACATTTTTGGCACCCAACAGCCAACCTATCTCTGCCCTAGAACCTTGATGGGGAACCTATGGCACACGTGCCCGAAGTGGCCCGTGGAGCCATGTCACCTGGCATGCACAGCATTGCCGGTTCCTCTTCTGGGTTTCTGGCACGCACACCCGCACGATGATCGGATGGCCCTCGTGCATGCGACAGTGCCAGAAACTGGAACACTCGGTCTTTTGTTTTCTGGTATGAGCAAACACACTGGCCAGCTTATCGTTGCATACTCATGTGCACTAGTAATGGGAGAACTAGCTGGCTGGTGCACATGTGCGTGCTGGAAACTAGAAGTTTACACCCCCTGGGCAGCTCCTCTTCTTGATTGTGGGCCAGACGAGATTCAGATTCAGTTTCAGATTCAGATTTAATTTATTTGTATGCCGCCCTTCTCCGGGAGGGACTCAGGGTGGTGAACAACTCAAAAGGGGAAAAGGGGATACAAACACAATACATATAATTAAAATACACAAGAGTCATACGGCCATACAAGTCGAGAGGGGAGGGGAACTCATTGACCCCAGGCCTGCCGGCACAGCCAGGTTTTGACGGCTTTCCGGAAGGCCTGGAGAGAGGTGAGGGTCCGAATCTCCGCGGGGAGTTCGTTCCAAAGGACCAGAGCTGCCACAGAGAAGGCCCTCCCCTGGGTAGTAGCCAGATGGCATTGGCTGGTAGACGGAACCCAGAGGAGGCCGACCCTGTGCGATCTAACGGTCTGTGGGAGGTAATTGGCAGCAGGCGGTCTCTCAAGTACCCAGGTCCAATACCATGAAGGGCTTTATAAGTTACGACATGCGTGCTCCCTTTTCAGCACTTCATCCTAGGAAGCTTCCAAGACTGGACTGCCATTTGCCAGAAATGGTATAGGTCTCCTCCTTGGGCAGGGGGTTGGACTAGATGACCTACAAGGTCCCTTCCAACTCTAATTCTGCATTCTAATTGTGGTCATAAACTGAGAATTGCCTTTAAGCTCTTACAAATCCACATTCATCCACCCACAGAATCACTGCTGGTTTTCTCTTCGCTTCAGTTGTTCCCCTTACTAGGAAAACATACGAGAATATCTGCTATTAACCTATACGCGAAGCCGGCTCCCTTAATCCGTTTAAAAGCCTCAATGTATTTTTTGCAGATGTTTCACTGGCAGTGTCATTATGTCTGGGTCTCAGCTGGGATAGTCATTTGAATGTTGGTGGAGAGACTCTTATTTTATTACACATTTTATTTGGCTGTGATATAAAAGAAAAATGTATGGAAGTCGTACAAGGGATTCTGGGGCAATGATTCCATAAAGGCCACCCCAGAGAAAAGTAAGGATCTACATTTAGGCAAGAAAAACCGAATGCACAATATGGGATTGGTAGTCCCTGTCTCAATAGTAGTAACTGTGAGAGGGATCTTGGAGTCCGAGTGGACAACCATTTAAATAGGAGCCAGCTGTATGCAGCAGCTGCCAAAAAAGCCAACACGGTTCTAGGCTGCATCAACAGAGGGAGAGAATCAAGATTACATGAAATGTTAAAGCCACTTTATCACGCTTTGGTAAGGCCACACTTAGAATTCTGCACCCAGTTTTGGTCACCACGATGTAGAAAAGATGTGGAAACTCTAGAAAGAGTTTAGAGAAGAGCAACAAAGAGAATTAGGGGACTGGAAGCTAAAATTTATAAAGAACAGTTGCTGGAACTGGGTATGTCTAGTTTGATGAAAAGAAGGACTAGGAAGGACATGATAGCAGTTTTCCAATATCTCAGGGGTTACCGCAAAGAAGAGGGGGTCAAGCTATTCTCCAAAGCAGCTGAGAGTAGGATAGGAAGTAATGGATGGAAACTCATCAAGGAGAGGAGCAATCTAGAACTAAGGGGAAATCTCCTGACATTGAGAAGGATTAGCCTTGGAATATTGTACCCAGTTTTGGTCACCACAATATAAAATGTGGAGACTCTGGAAAGAGTGCAGAGAAGAGCAACCAAGGTGATTA
>NW_028261385.1:4160951-4220951 GCF_051295495.1 Thamnophis sirtalis
TGCACCAAAGACAAATTCCTTGTGTGTCCAATCACACTCGGCTGAAGAATATTCCCTATTCTATTCCCTATTCTATTCCCTATTCTATTCCCTTCCCTTCCATTCCATTCTATTCTATTCTATTCTATTCTATTCTATTCTATTCTATTCTATTCTATAGAATGTATCTTGTCTTTTTAGGTACACCGAGAGCATATGTACCAAAGACAAATTCCTTGTGTGTCCAATCACACTCGGCTGAAGAATATTCCCTATTCTATTCCCTATTCTATTCCCTAGAAGAGCCAAGGTGGCGCAGTGGGTAGAGTGCAGTACTGCAGGCTACTTCAGCTGACTGCTATCTGCAGTTCGGCGGTTCAAATCTCACCGGCTCAAGGTTGACTCAGCCTTCCATCCTTCCGAGGTGGGTGAAATGAGGATCCGGATTGTTGTTGGGGGCGATATGCTGACTCTGTAAACCGCTTAGAGAGGGCTGAAAGCCCTATGAAGTGGTATATATGTCTAACTGCTATTGCTATTGCTAAAATGTATACCTGCTACTACCTGCACAGGTGGCAGAAGGAGAATAAAGGATGAGTTGTGCGTCACCTACAGAGTAACAAATTTGGAAGGAAACTTGGCGGTCTACCAGTCCCACTCTTTGCTGAAGCAGGAGACCCTACACCATTTTGGAGACATGGCGGTCCAGATTCATCACCTCCAGTGATGAAGCACCCACAACTTCTGGTGGCAAGTTGTTGTCCTCACTGTTAGGAAGTTCCTCCTGGATTCCAAATTGCTTCACTCCTTGATGTTGCTTCTTCTCCTGCCTTCAAGTGTTTTGGTGAAGAGCTGGACTCCTTCCTCTTCTTCGTAAGAGCTCCTCAAATATTGGAAGTCTGCTATCATTTGCACCCTTTTACAGAGCTGTTGAAGCCCTTGGAGGTTTATCTGTGTCCTCAGGGTCACCTGAGTGGTGCAAATGGTTCCTGTCATCTGCAATTTTTCCACTGGAAATCCGTTCTTCTCAACTCCTACCTTCAAAACGACACTAAAGAGCACTGCACACCAAGACAACTAGACACAAGGACAGTTTTTTCCCCAAACACCATCGCTCTGCTAAACAAATAATTCTCTCAACACTGTCAAACTGATGCAGGAGGGGGTGCACAGGTAAACCCACCAGTGGCTGGCCAGGTTAGGTGGTCTTAATAGAATGGACCTTATAAATTCATATTAGCTTGGCTTTTCATTCTAGTGCCCTGGAGTTCCAAAGTTGACTTTTAGCTGGAGTGAACTTTCTCTCCAACTTCCTCATAAGTATTAAAAATAGGGCTGAACAGTGTGGCACGACCCTGTAAAGGAGGGGCACAGGAAACCAGGCTTGGGTGAGAGATAGAACAGAGGTAAAAACTGCTGACAGCTGAAGACATAATAGGAACTTCTCTTTCTTGTATTTCTCCTATGTACATCTCTGTAACATTCCAAGTGAACTTCCCCTTTTTGAAATGTCATGCTTGTCTCGTGTATGGAAACGCCTTGAGAACGCACAATGTGGAACACGGCATAAAAGTAGCATCCTGGGCAGAGCCCAGGCAGTTCAGGTTTTGGTGTGTGAGCACGCTGAACTCGATGCATCCAATAAACCTGTTTCTCTCACCTTCGTGGTCTCAAGTCCTGGTCTTTCGTAAGTAGATTACAAACCTCAATCTGCTGCAACAAAACTATTCACTAAGGCTGCATTACTATTACTATTAGTCTTCTCATCGTTCCTATCACCCGTCTCCTCCCACTTATGACTGCAGGGCTGTAACTTTGTTGCTTGTATCCTTACGATTTATATTGATATTGATTGTTTCCTGATTGCTTATTTGTACCCTATGACTATCATTAAGTGTTGTGCCTTATGATTCTTGATGAATGTATCTTTTCATGTCTTTTTAGGTACACCGAGAGCATCTGCACCAAAGACAAATTCCTTGTGTGTCCAATCACACTCGACTGAAGAATATTCCCTATTCTATTCCCTATTCTATTCCCTATTCTATTCCCTTCCCTTCCCTTCCATTCCATTCCATTCTATTCTATTCTATAGAATGTATCTTGTCTTTTTAGGTACACCGAGAGCATATGTACCAAAGACAAATTCCTTGTGTGTCCAATCACACTCGGCTGAAGAATATTCCCTATTCTATTCCCTTCCCTTCCCTTCCATTCCATTCTATTCTATTCTATTCTATTCTATAGAATGTATCTTGTCTTTTTAGGTACACCGAGAGCATATGTACCAAAGACAAATTCCTTGTTTGTCCAATCACACTTGACCTATAAAGAATTCTATTCTGTTCTGTTCCGTTCCGTTCCATTCCTTATTGTATTGTATTGTATTGTATTGTATTGTATTGTATTGTATTGTATTGTATTGTATTGTATTCTATTCTATTCTATTCTATTCTATTCTATTCTATTCTATTCTATTCTATTCTATAGAAGGTATATTGTCTTTTTTATGTACATTGAGAGCATCTGCACCAAAGACAAATTCCTTATGTGTCCAATCACACTTGGTCAATAAAGAATTCTATTCTATTCTATTCTATTCTATTCTATTCTATTCTATTCTATTCTATTCTATTCTATTCTATAGAATGTATCTTGTCTTTTTAGGTACACCGAGAGCATCTGCACCAAAGACAACTTTCTTGTGTGTCCAATCACACTTGGTCAATAAAGAATTCTTTCTATTCTATTTTACTATTCTATTCTAATTCTTTCTCTAATTCTATTCTATTCTATTCTATTCTATTCTATTCTAATTCTATTCTATTCTAACTGGTTGAACCACCAATTTCCACTTTCCTTTTTAGCCGAGCTTTTGCCAGGGTTAGGATATGAGTTAGACCTCCATCCCCTTATGAAATACTCTACAAAAACCTGAATTAGTCCCTTCAATTTTCTACTTTTGGTTCCCATCCATGACCTTCTGTTTCCCCACTTCTTCGCACAATCCTCGGATCACGATTTAGCATGATTTAATTATTTTTATTCATAGTCTAATCTCTTCTCTTTATGGTCGTGGGGACGGTTCTTTTGCCTGTGGAAAGTTGTTTTAATTATCTATGATTAGGTTACACAATTGTGCTGATCTTGTTTTTTCCTCTCTATTCAAACCTTTTATTGCGTTGCCTTGTGTCTTTCGCTTACATAACGTGGTGGGTTTTTTTTAATGCTTATTGAATGTCTAACAAATACGTTAAATAACAGGAGTAATAAAGTGGGAGGCAATGTAATAGCTGGCGGGACACAAAGCGGAGACCCTGGGCCACTTCGAAAGACTTGTACAAGCACTGCGAAGCTATTCTGCATTCAAAAGTCACTTTAGAACACGGATTATAAGAGGCTTGGAAGGGACCTTGGAGGTCTTCTAGTCCAAAGCTCTGATCAAGAAGCTTTTTTGCAAGAGGCAACTGGACATTCAGATGAACAGAGTTGGAAGGGACCTTATAGGTCATCTAGTCCAACCCTCCACTCAAGCAGGAGACCCTACACCATTTCTGATAAAGCGGGGGTTGGACTAGAAGACCTCCAAAGTCCAGTCTATTCTATATTCTATATTCTATATTCTATATTCTATATTCTATATTCTATATTCTATATTCTATATTCTATATTCTATATTCTATATTCTATATTCTATATTCTATATTCTATATTCTATATTCTATATTCTATATTCTATATTCTATATTCTATATTCTATATTCTATATTCTATATTCTATATTCTATATTCTGTCCTGTTCTGTTCTATATTCTATTCTATTCTTTTTTTTAGAAGATGTTGGATATCCATTTGTCTGAAGTGTTTGTAGGGTTTCCTGCCTAAGCGGGGGTTGGACTAGAAGACCTCAAAGTCCAGTCTATTCTATTCTATTCTATTCTATTCTATTCTATTCTATTCTATTCTATTCTATTCTATTCTATTTTCTGTTCTATATTCTGTCCTGTCCTGTTCTGTTCTGTTCTATATTCTATTCTATTCTTTTTTTAGAAGATGTTGGATATCCATTTGTCTGAAGTGTTTGTAGGGTTTCCTGCCTAAGCGGGGGTTGGACTAGAAGACCTCAAAGTCCAGTCTATTCTATTCTATTCTATTCTATTCTATTCTATTCTATTCTATTCTATTCTATTCTATTTTCTGTTCTATATTCTGTCCTGTCCTGTTCTGTTCTGTTCTATATTCTATTCTATTCTTTTTTTAGAAGATGTTGGATATCCATTTGTCTGAAGTGTTTGTAGGGTTTCCTGCCTAAGCAGTGGGTTGGACTAGAAGACCTTCAAGGTTCCTTCCACCTCTGTTATTCCATATTCGAATATGAGAAGGAACAAAGAGCTGGTTAGATGGGATGAAACAATCCCAAATGCATCGTCTTTTAGAACGGGGCCCCCTCCAAGGAATTATT
This sequence comes from Thamnophis sirtalis, assembly GCF_051295495.1. Taxonomy (NCBI): domain Eukaryota; kingdom Metazoa; phylum Chordata; class Lepidosauria; order Squamata; family Natricidae; genus Thamnophis; species Thamnophis sirtalis. The sequence continues at coordinate 4,165,393 of NW_028261385.1, forward strand.
TTCCAAAAAGCATTTTCAATTAGGTATGAAATGAAAGAGCTCCTGTGATGTCCGTTCTCTCGAGGAAAAAAACATCGGTAATTTGTTTGTTCAAAAGGCAAGCGCTCACAGCCACCCCAAATGGCATTTAAATGTTAATCAAGTCAGGGGATGGGAAAACGCACGCCAATCATGATTCCATTTAAGGTTAAGGGTTTTCTTTCTTTTCAAAGAGGGGGTCGGTGTCTCAACTTTGAAGCTGGCCTGACCGAAGCCATCTTGGGGGGCTTCAGTGTTGCCACAATAGTCCTAAGGGAGAGGGAGGAGGGGGGAAATAGAGATAGCTGGGGGTTTTGTAGCAGTGGTGAACTCTCAAATGTTTTCCTACAGAGTTCTGTGGTCATGGCTTGATTGGGGGGGGGGGTCATGTGATTGGGTGGGTGGGTGTTGTGGCCCAGCAGGTGCCGTTGGAGCTGCCACCAGACTCCGACAGCGAGGGGCCCTATGAGTCGGCTCTGGTGGAGGTGGAGGACCCTGGACAGGGTTCCGACTCCAAGCAGGGCACAGAGAGGCTGGTTGGCCACCAGGAGGCACCTGAGCCTTGGACCAGTGGGGAGGAGACAAGGGAGAGTGAGCCAGACGCCAGCAGTGAGTTGTTCCTGGATGCTCGGCACCAAAGAGCTACTAGGCGTCAGGAACAGTTGCGCAAGTACAGGAGGTAATTGCACTCAGCTGGTGGTCATTAGGCTCCTCTCCAGAGTATAAAAGGACTGCTTGTGCACACGCCCCTCTTGCAGAAGTCAACACAGGAACTAATGTCGGAGAACATTATTGTGAGCTTGGCAGGCTGGATTGCTGCCAAGCCTTATCTGTGCTGGATTGCTGCCCAAGCTTGTCTGTGCCGCTTTGCTGCCAAGGACCTGTCTGTCTGTTAATTAAATGCCATAACTTATCTTTGGCTTGGAGTGTCTGTTAGTGTGGGACGAGAGGGGTCAGAACAGGTGTGACTATGTAGTCATGTGACTGGGGGGCATCAAAAGACATAAACTCATTTTAACAATATCCTGCTGGAGGAGGGGGTTCGGCTAGATGACCTCCAGATCCCTTCCAACCCTGGATTGCTGTGCTCTTTCAAGCTGTGTCTCGTGCCAGGTTTGTGGTCTTTCTTCCCTCTACTTTTTCCTCCTCCCCCTCTCTCTCTTTCTTTCTTTTGCAGAACCCTCCAACCCCCTCCCATTTTTTTGTCCTAGCAGGCCTCAGGGAAGTCTCCTGGGAACAAAAACAGACCTCAAATGATTAAAGAAAAGTAAAAAAAAAAGTTCCTACCATTGCACATCACAGTTGATCATCATTTTTATATGAGCCGAGGTGGCGCAGTGGTTAAATGCAGCACTGCAGGCTACTTCAGCGGACTGCAGTTCTGCAGTTAGGCTGTTCAAATCTCACCGGCTCAGGGTTGACTCAGCCTTCCATCCTTCTGAGGTGGGTGAAATGAGGACCCAGATTGTGGGGCCGATATGCTGACTCTGTAAACCACTTAGAGAGGGCTGAAAGCCATATGAAGCGGTATATAAGTCTAACTGCTATTGCTATTGCTATTTTTACTTTGTTAAGAATCTTTTTACTACCAGTTCAGAGTGTGAACAGTAGTATTGTTTATTACCAGTTTGGCCGAACTGGCCTGAACCGGGAGCATTTCACCCCTGTTTTGTAGCCAAAACTGAAAAGGTTCCCCTGGGAACCAAGGACATTCCCACAGGTGGCTGAAGAAAGGAGGAGTGAAATTTCCAAGCAACTGGACGGCACCTTGATTGGACCATGTGACTGATTGTTTGGGAGAGGGGATATTTTTTTTTACTTTTAATTAGGACTGGAGGCTAAAACATATGAAGAACAGTTGCAGGAACTGGGCTTGTCTAGTCTAGTGAAGAGAATATAGGTTTATACTCCAGGGGAGACATGATAGCAATGTTCCAATTGGTGGTGGGATTCAAATAATTTAACAACCAGTTCTCTGCCCTAATGACCAGCTGGGTAGGCAAGGCTCAGTGGTCATAAGATTGGATGAGTGTGGCCAACTCAACATCACTCACATCGATGGGCGCTTCACCTTAGCTGTTACAATGTAATCAGGGTTAACCGGAGAGGCAGTTTCTGTAAGCAGGGCAATAAAGATTAGGCTAGAAACAACACCAGAATGTTTCCTTCCTGCCTTCTTTACAGGAATTAGCCTTGTAAAGTGGAAAGAAACAAAAGGAGATTTCTTCCAACAACCGGTTCTCTGAACTGCTTAGAAAGTTAACAACCGGTTCTCCTGGGTAGTTGCGCATTGGCTGAATCCCACTACTGCTTCTAATATTTGAGGGCCTGCCACAGAAAAGAGCGTGGTTTAAGCTATTTTCCAAGGCACCTGAAGGCCAATCAAGGAATAATGGATGGAAACTGAACAAGGAGAGATTCAACCTAGAAATAAGGAGAAATTTCCTGACAGGGAGAACAATCAACCCATGGAACAGAAGTTGCCTTCTGAAGTTGTAGGAGCTTCATCCATGGAGGCTTTCAAGAAGAGACTGGACAGCCATTGGTTAGAAATGGTGGAGGGTCTCCTGCTTGAGCAGGGGTGGACTAGATAACCTACAAGGCCCCTTCCAACTGTTCATCTTTCAAAAAGGCTGAATAATCTCTATTTTTATTCCTAAAGCATATGAAGAACGGTTACAGGAACTGGGCATGGCTAGTCTAGGGATGAGAAGGACCAGGGGAGACAGGATAGCAATCTTCTAATATTTGAGGGGCTGCCCCAGAGAGGTGTTAGGGGGTCAAGCTATTCTCCAAAGCCCCTGAAGGGCCAGACAAGGAAGAATGGATGGAAACTGAACAAGGAGAGATTCAACTTGGAAATAAGGAGGAATTTCCTGACAGGGAGAACAATCAACCCATGGAACAGAAGTTGCCTTCGGAGGTTGTGGGAGCTTCATCGCTGGAGGCTTTCAAGAAGTGATTGGACTGCCATTTGTCAGAAATGATGTAGGGTCTCCTGCTTGAGCGGGGGTTGGACTAGGTGACCTCCAAGGTCCCTTCCAACTCCGTTAAGCTGTCATTTATATTAGATAGAGGTAGTGGGGGGGGAGAGGGGAGGGGGGCTGCTCCCCTATCCAGCTCGTCATCTGCGGCTTGAGGAGAACGTAGGCCAAGAATAATGCAAATGCAATCCGGAAAGAGAAGTGACATTTGGAGCTGCATTACCTTAAAGTCAATATCATTACCTCTGATATTTACCGTGGCATGCCAGGCTTAGAATGAAATGCCAAAGTTCATCCATCTCCCCATCTGCTCAACGGCTTTGGCCACGCCGTTTTCTATTGGCTTGCACTTATTCGCCTGTGCAAATTAACACGTCCCAAAACCCTCCAGCACTGGTCGGGGGGTGGGTGGGGGTGGGGGGTGGGAAATAAAACAACAAAACAAAACAACAAAAACAACCCAGGATTGTATTGGAGGGGGAACTATTTTTGCAAGTACCATGGTTGCCCGGTGGTTAGGACACAGTATTGCAGGCTGACTCTGCCAACTGCGAGCAGTTCGATTCTTGTCTTCTTCTAGTCCAGCCCCTTGCTCAAGAAAGAGACCCTGTAGAATTTGAGGCTAGTGACTGTCTAGTCTCTTCTTGAAAACCTCCACTGATGAATCACCCGGATTCTGACTGGCTCAAGGTTGATTCAGCCTTCCGTCCTTCCCAGGTTGGTAAAATGAGGACTTAGATTATTGGGGGAATAATCCTGATTCTGTGAACTGCTTAGAGAGGGGTGGAAAGCATTATGAAGGGGTATGTGAGTCTTAGTGATATTGCTATTCCTTCCTTCCTTCCTTCCTTCCTTCCTTCCTTCCTTCCTTCCTTCCTTCCTTCCTTCCTTCCTTCCTTCCTCCCTCCCTCCCTCCCTCCCTCCCTTCCTTCCACCATGGTGGTGCAGTGGTTAGAATGCAATATTTCAGATTAACTCTTCTGTCTGCTAGCAGTTCGATTCTAACCTTCTTATAGTCCCAATCCTCTGCTCAAGTGGGAGACCCTATGCAATTTGAGACAAATGGTTGTCTAGTCTCTTCTTAAAAACCTCCACTCATGAATCACCCAGAACTTCTGAAGGCAACTTCTGTTCCACTGATTAATTGTTCTGAGTGTTAGGAAATTTAAGAGCCAAGGTGGCGCAGTGGCTAGAGTGCAGTACTGCAGCCAGTTCAGCTGACTGCTAGCTGCAGTTCGGCGGTTCAAATCTCACCGGCTCAAGGTTGACTCAGCCTTCCATCCTTCCGAGGTGGGTGAAATGAGGACCCAGACTGGTGGGGGGGGGCGATATGCTGACTCTGTAAACCACTTAGAGAGGGCTGAAAGCCCTATGAAGCGGTATATAAGTCTAACTGCTATTGCTATAAATTTCTCCTAAGTTCTTGATTGCTTCTCTCCTCGGTTAGTTTCCATCCATTGTTTCTTGTCCTGCCTTCTGGTCCTTTGGAAAATAAGTTGACCCTTCTATTCTTTGTGGCAGCCCCTTAAATATTGGAATACTGATAGCATGCCACCCCCTAGTCCTTCTTTTCTCTAGACTAGCCAAACCCAGTTCCTGCAAAATTTCATCATAGCTTTTAGTTTCCAGACCTTGAATCAACTTAGTTGCTCTTCTCTGCACTCTTACTAGAGTCTCAACATCTTTTTTGTAATGTGGTGACCAAAACTGGATGCTGTGCTCAATGAAATCGAACATGACAGTGATGTAGCCAAACTAGAAAGCAATTTTCCCCATGGCCTAAGTAAGGCCACTGTTGGAATACTGCATCCAGTTCTGGTCACCAGGGCAATAAAGATGAGGCTAGAAACAACACCAGAATGTTTCCTTCCTGCCTTCCTTACAGGATTAGCCTTGTAAAGTGGGAAAAAACAAAATAAAATTTCTTCCAACAACCGGTTCTCCGGAATCCTTAGAAAGTTAACAACCGGTTCTCCCGGATAGGTGCGAACCGGCTGAATCCCACCACTGAGCAATACCGGTATGCTGTCAGCTGCACCCGGCTACTACCACTGCTCGAATGACCGCAGAGAGGGCTCTGTGTGCCAACTGTGGCACACGTGCCATAAGTTCGCCACCACGGGTATAAGGTCCCCTTGCTTGAGCAGAAGGTTGGACTAGAAGACCTCCAAAGTCCCCTTCCAGCCCTGTGAGTCTTTTGTTCTATGTGGTTGTGGCACCTATTCGATCCGTCCTCTTTCGCCGTCTCTCGGGAGATGCACCCGGGGGGAGCTTCCCGTGCCTTGCCAAGAGGGAGGAATGCCGTCGTCCAATCTCTTTGAAGATGAAAGCTTCCATTTCAGAAGCTTCCATTTCATTTATTCCTAAAGAGACAAGCCTTCTCGCACAGAGATGACCACCGAGACGACGTCAATTGTCTTCACTTCAAAAGAGGCCCCTTTCTCATTAAACATCTCTTTGTAATAGGACTTGAAGAGGGCTTCCGCCCCATCCTCCCATCCCCGTGATTAAGGGAAAGATTTGCCAGGTGTGACACTTTCTTAAGCAAGAGATCAAGGCATTCCCTTTTTCCTTGTGTGTGTGTGTGTGTGTGTGTGTGTGTGTGTGTGTTTGTTTCCCAAGAGTGTCGACAGAGCTAGCACAGGCTGAGGTTTTCGCCTTCAAGAAGAAATTCTCCGAATTAGCTCTGCAGATGCTAATGTGGAGGAGAGGAGGAGGAGAAAAGAGAAAAATTTCAATGGGTAGAGAATTTCGGAAGACGAGAACGCTTTGCTGATGAAAGAGCGAGGGATCCCAAATTAGCACCGGCAAAAAAAAACAAAAAACGACCAAAAATCCCTACACCATCTTTACTACACTAAAGAATAGCAGCTGTGGTCTTGGCATCTCTCTGTAGGAGATGACCACGATGAGCCCGAGGGAGGGGGGGGGGGTCAAATGCGTCATCAGCCTGGAGTCCCTTCACACCCGAAAGGAATTTAACTCCAACCCAACCTTGAATGCTTTTGACTCTGATCAACCTCTATTTTGCTTTGACTGCTAGGAGCTCAGATTCCTGTAGAGAGGATAAGCTTGCAATAAACCTATATACTCCCTTGGACTATCTGGACTCCTGATTTCCAGGGCTTGACTATAATCAGTCTCTCTGTCTGTCTATCATCTATCATCATCTGTCATCTGTCATTTATCGTCAATCATCTATCGTCATCTGTCATCATCTAATCATCTGTAATCTGTCATCTATATCTATATCTATTTTATCTATCTATCTATCTATCTATCTATCTATCTATCTATCTATCTATCTATCTATCTATCTATCATCCATCCATCCATCCATCCATCCATCCATCCATCCATCCATCTACCAGGCTGAGCCTGAGGGAGAGATCAAGTATGTCATCAGCCTTGAATCCCTTCACGCCCACAAGAAATGTAAGGAAGGGAGGGAGTGGACTGGGAGAGAGGAGTGGTAGAGGGGGAGGGGAAGTAGGGTAGAGGGGAATGATGGAGGGAAGATAGTAAGTTGGAGGGGGTGGAAGAAAGAGGTGTATGGAGAGTGGAAGAGGTATATTGGGTTTCTATTTGAGTTTGAGTTTGAGTTTCATTTTATTAATATTTCTGGGGGTATTGTTGACAAGAGGAATTGCTGTGATTATTGTTTAATGTTGTATGGCCCCGGTTATGTACAGTATATATGTGACTGTATGAAAATGAAAAATGGAAAATAAAACATTTTAACTCGGAAAAAAAAAAGAAATGTAAGTCCAGCCCTGCTTGAATTCCTTTTATTCTTATTTACATCCAGTCAGCTTTGACTGTTAGTAGCTCAGATTCTTGTAGAGAGCTTGAGCTTGCAATAAGCCTATATATTCATTTGCACTACTTGTACTCCTGACTTCCAGTACTTGACTGTCTGTCTGTCTGTGCGTCTGTCCCTCCGTCCCTCTGTCCCTCCACCCACCCACCCACCCAAGGAATAATAGAGTTGGAAGGGACTTCAGAGATCTTCTAGTCCAACCCCCGTGCTCTAGCAGGAAACTCTATAAGGTTTCAGACAGGTGACTGCCAGTCTCTCCTTAAAAACCTCCAGTGAATGAAACTTCTGGTGGCAAGCTGTTCCACTGGTTAATTGTCCTCACTGTTAGAAAATTTATCCTTAATTCCAAGTTGCTTCTCTCTTTGATTAGTTTCCATCCTTTGCTTCTTGTCTTATCCTCAGGTGCTTTGGAGAGGACCTTGAGCAGCCCCTCAAATGCTCTCATCCCCCCCCCTTAGTTCTTCTTTTAATTAAACTAGACATAGCCAGTTCCAGCAACTATTCTTTATATGTTTTAGCCTCCAGTCCCCTAATCATCTTCTTTGCTCTTCTCTGGGCTTTTTCCAGAGTCTCCACATCTTTTTTTGATATTGTCGTGACCAAAATTGGATACAGTCTTCCAAGTGGGGGGGGTGAAGACTTCAAACAAAGTGAACCTTTTCATTTCCTCCCACTAAAAGTGATAACCTGGAGCTCCAGGAGCTAAAATAACTGACCCTCCTTTCTTTCTTTCTTTCTTTCTTTCTTTCTTTCTTTCTTTCTTTCTTTCTTTATTCTTTATTCTTTATTCTTTATTCTTTCTTTCTTTCTTTCTTTCTTTCTTTCTTTCTTTCTTTCTTTCTTTCTTTCTTTCTTTCTTTCTTATAAGAGACAGCTGGAAAGTTCATTTGAGGACAACTTGGAATGGAACTGAGAAGCCATCAACAGCCTCCAGCACTACAATACATTGGAAAGAAAGAGAACCGAGGCTATTTTAAGTAGAAAAGAATCTCTTTTTCCTTCTCTCTTTTCCCCCACCCCAAGTCTAGGATTTCATGCTTTTTGATGTGTCTATTTTGTTAAAGAAAGAAAAAGGTTTTCGCCTTGCCCGCCTCTCTCCGGCTGTGGGTGGGAAGGAGACGATCTGGAGAGCAAAGGAAGATAAATTTTGGTGTCGGTTGAAACAATTGGTTGAGTTGCACAGCTCACTGAATTGGAGAATAGTCAAATGGTTGGGTGCCTAGGGCAGGACTAGAACTCACCAGCTCCTGGTGATTGGCCCAAAGTCACCCAACCAGCTTTCATGCCTAATATGGGACTAGAACTCACCGGCTCCTGGTGATTGGCCCAAAGTCATCCAACCAGCTTTCATGCCTAATATGGGACTAGAACTCACCGGCTCCTGGTGATTGGCCCAAAGTCATCCAGCCAGCTTTCATGCCTAATATGGGACTAGAACTCACCGGCTCCTGGTGATTGGCCCAAAGTCACCCAACCAGCTTTCATGCCTAATATGGGACTAGAACTCACCGGCTCCTGGTGATTGGCCCAACGTCACCCAACCAGCTTTCATGCCTAATATGGGACTAGAACTCACCGGCTCCTGGTGATTGGCCCAACGTCACCCAACCAGCTTTCATGCCTAATATGGGACTAGAACTCACCGGCTCCTGGTGATTGGCCCAAAGTCACCCAACCAGCTTTCATGCCTAATATGGGACTAGAACTCACCGGCTCCTGGTGATTGGCCCAAAGTCACCCAACCAGCTTTCATGCCTAATATGGGACTAGAACTCACCGGCTCCTGGTGATTGGCCCAACGTCACCCAACCAGCTTTCATGCCTAATATGGGACTAGAACTCACCAGCTCCTGGTGATTGGGCCAACGTCACCCAACCAGCCTAAATGCCTAATATGGGACTAGAACTCACCGGCTCCTGGTGATTGGCCCAAAGTCACCCAGCCAGCTTTCATGCCTAATATGGGACTAGAACTCACCGGCTCCTGGTGATTGGCCCAATGTCACCCAACCAGCTTTCATGCCTAATATGGGACTAGAACTCACCGGCTCCTGGTGATTGGCCCAATGTCACCCAACCAGCTTTCATGCCTAATATGGGACTAGAACTCAGCAGCTCCTGGTGATTGGCCCAACGTCACCCAACCAACGTTCATGCCTAATATGGGACTAGAACTCACCAGCTCCTGGTGATTGGCCCAACGTCACCCAGCCAGCTTTCATGCCTAATATGGGACTAGAACTCACCAGCTCCTGGTGATTGGCCCAACATCACCCAACCAGCTTTCATGCCTAATATGGGACTAGAACTCACCGACTCCTGGTGATTAGCCCAAAGTCACGCAGCCAGCTTTCATGCCTAATATGGGACTAGAACTCACCGGCTCCTGGTGATTGGCCCAAAACCCCCAGCCAGCTTTCATGCCTAAGGCAGAACTAGAACTCACCCTCTCCTGGTGATTGGCCCCAAATCCCCCAGCCAGCTTTCATGCCTAGGGCAGAACTAGAACTTACTTTCTCCTCGTGATTGGCCCAAAGTCCCACAAACAGCTTTCATGCCTAATATGAGACTAGAACTCACCAGCTCCTGGTGATTGTCCTAAAGTCCCTCATCCAACTTTTATGTTTTTTTAGGACAATCACCAGGAGACAGGCGAGACTAGAATTTACTTTCTCCTGGTAATTGTCACAAAGTGCCCCCAGACAATTTTCACACCTAAGTTGGAACTAGAACTGACCATCTCCTGTGAGTGACAAGGAGCATCAATTGGATCAACTGAATTTGCTCAACAATCAAGTTAAAAATGGTTGGAAAATCATGACTAATCATGGGATGATTCACTCAAGAACCAGATCACTTAGTGACTGAATTTCCAATGAGCCAGCCGTGTGAGGCCAACACATTTCTAGGCCACATAAACAGAGGGAGAGAATCAAGATCACGTGAAGGGTTAATACCACTTTACAATGCCTTGGTAAGGCCACACTGGGAACTCGGCATTCAGTTTTGGTCGCCACGATGTAGAAAAGATGTGGAGACTCTAGAAAGAGTGCAGAGAAGAGCAACAAAGAGGATTAGGGGACTGGAGACTAAAACATATGAAGAACGGTTGCAGGAACTGGGTATGTCTAGTTTAATGAAAAGAAGGACTAGGGGAAATATGATAGCAGTGTTCCAATATCTCAGGGGTTGCCACAAAGAAGAGGGAGTCAAGCTATTTTCCAAAGCACCAAAAGGCAGGACAAGAAGCAATGGGTGGAAACTAATCAAGGAGAGAAGCAACCTAGAACCATGGAGAAATTTCCTGACAGTTAGAACTATTGATCAGTGGAACAGCTTGCCTCCAGAAGTTGTAAATGTTCCAACACTGGAAGTTTTTAAGAAGATGTTGGATAGCCATTTGTAGTGTAGGGTTTCCTGCCTAAGCAGGGGGTTGGACTAGAAGACCTCCAAGGTTCCTTCCAACACTGTTATTCTATTCTATTCTATTCTATTCTATTCTATTCTATTCTATTCTATTCTATTCTATTCTATTCTATTCTATTCTATTCTATTCCACTCCACTCCACTCCACTCCACTCCACTCCATTCCATTCTATTCTATTCTATTCTATTCTATTCTATTCTATGGTTTGTGTGATGCTGAACGATAGAAAGCCAGAAAAGACAAACAAAGCTTTTGCAAGCCCCGGTATATTGTGGGAGAAGTGAAGCCAGTTTGAAACACACCTTGGGGAATTGGAGCCTAACATATACCGAGAATGTTATTAAATCAGGGGAAATTAGAATCACATGAAATAGAATAAATATCTCTCTCTCTCTCTCTCTCTCTCTCTCTCTCTCTCTCTCTCTCTCTCTCTCTCTCTCTCACACACACACACACACACACACACACACACACACACACACACACACACACACAACTGCTCGGTAGCCGGATCCACCGAAGGAACAGTATTTATCAGAATTTGTCTGGGGAAAAAAAACAGGAAAACAAGGGAGCATTTAAAGACATTGTCAGCCCTCGGGCTGCCATTCAGGGGGGAGCCAGTCCACCGCTACACCCACCCATGAGCCCGTAGCTGCATGTGGTTCTGCAAGGCTTCCCTCACTATTCTGCAGAGTAACTCTTTTACTCGGGTGCAACTGACTCCTCCTCAGAAGTAATGCTTCTACTTGGATGCAACTGCCTACTCTGCCGTAACTCTTCTGCCCGGATTCCGCTAACCAGGAAGGAGGCCGTGATGACGCTGAGTGGAGGTGTGGCTAAGGGTGTGGCTCATGGTGATTGGTGATGGTGGGTGGGTGTCGTCTGGGTGGAGCTGGGCGGAGTAATGGTATATATAGATGAGTGATGGGGTTAACTTAGAACTGACTTGGATTTGATTACAAGAGCCGAGGTGGCGCAGTGGTTAGGGTGCAGTACTGCAGGCCACTTCAGCTGACTGCTATCTGCAGTTCAGCGGTTCAAATCTCACCGGCTCAAGGTTGACTCAGCCTTCCAACCTTCCGAGGTAGGTGAAATGAGGATCCGGATTGTTGGGGGCAATATGCTGACTCTGTAAACCGCTTAGAGAGGGCTGAAAGCCCTGTGAAGCGGTATATAAGTCTAACTGCCATTGCTATTGCTATCTATCTATCTATCATCTATCTATCTAATCATATCTATCTATCTATCTATCTATCTATCTATCTATCTATCTATCTATCTATCTATCTATCTATCTATCTATCTATCTATCTATCTTAGAGAAGAGCCGAGGTGGCGCAGTGGTTAGGGTGCAGTACTGCAGGCCACTTCAGCTGACTGCTATCTGCAGTTCAGCGGTTCAAATCTCACCGGCTCAAGGTTGACTCAGCCTTCCAACCTTCCGAGGTAGGTGAAATGAGGATCCGGATTGTTGGGGGCAATATGCTGACTCTGTAAACTGCTTAGAGAGGGCTGAAAGTCCTATGAAGCGGTATATAAGTCTAACTGCTATTGCTATTGCTATTGCTATCTATCTATCTAATCATATCTATCTATCTATCTATCTATCTATCTATCTATCTATCTATCTATCTATCTATCTATCTATCTATCTTAGATAAGAGCCGAGATGGCGCAGTGGTTAGGGTGCAGTACTGCAGGCCACTTCAGCTGACTGTTATCTGCAGTTCAGCAGTTCTAATCTCACCGGCTCAAGGTTGACTCAGCCTTCCAACCTTCCGAGGTGGGTGAAATGAGGACCCAGACTGTGGGGGCGATATGCTGACTCTGTAAACCGCTTAGAGAGGGCTGAAAGCCTTATGAAGTGGTATATAAGTCTAACTCCTATTGCTACCTTTGTATTGTACTCATTTAGTGCTGGTTATGACGTAATATTAGATAGAGATAAAGTTTTTCACCAAACAAACTGACTCTCTGTTTATATTCAACGTGAACATGACAGTCATGCTCAAAAAGAAGGAATGTGTGTGTTAGGTAAGCTCCCCGTTGCCAGAGCGAGTGCGTTCAGAGAAGCATTGTGAGAGTTGTGTTGGAGAACACACAAACCAGCATACAGAGACACGGCAGTTTAAATAGGCTTTTGCTTTCATGGAAATAGAGGTATCGGAGTCCATCAAACAGTCCAAGTCATACACAGATAAGACAGTCAGTCATCAATCTCTTTTGGTTAAGGGATAATCCAAATAACATAGTCCATAAACATACAAACAGTCCGGTACTCAAAGATTGCTAGCAGTTGCAAAACTTACAAAAGCTCACGGCACTTTCTAACAGCCAGCTTCCAAAACACTCAGATCAGATCAGCCCAGGATCTAACAAACAGAGAGCTAACAGTCATTCTGGCTCCCTCTTATGGCCGATTGAGGAAAACAGCAACCAATCACATTTTACAGTATGATTTAAAGAAACAGGTACAGCATTGTTAGATGATTTAAATATTGCCAGCCCAACTGTTAGATTATATTCCTAACAGTGTGAGACCGTAAAGAAGCTGGGAAGAAGGATGGATGGAAAAGGGGATAGAAAAGAGAGATGGGGATTAAGTTGGAAGTTAATCTTAGGAAGGACAACTCAAACCAGGAAACTGTTCGTAATTATTCTATTTCTCTATTTAATATCCTGCCATTGTTTTTTTTTAAATAACTTAAGTTGTCACACATACCAATACTCCTTCCTCATCCTATTTTCCACATAACCCTGTGAGGTGGATTGGGCTGAGAGGAAGAAACTTGCCCAAAGTCACCCAGCCGGAACTAGAACTCACAGTTTCCTGGTGATTGGCCCAAGATCAAAAAGAGCCGAGGTGGCGCAGTGGTTAAATGCAGCACTGCAGGCTACTTCAGCTGACTGCTATCTGCAGTTCGGCTGTTCAAATCTCACCAGCTCAAGGTTGACTCAGCCTTCCATCCTTCCGAGGTGGGTAAAATGAGGACCCGGATTGTTGTTGGGGGCAATATGCTGACTCTGTAAACCGCTTAGAGAGGGCTGAAAGCCCTATGAAGCGGTATATAAGTCTAACTGCTTATTGCTATTGCTATCTAGTTTTCATGCCTAAGGCAGGACTAGAACTCATGTCTCCTGGTGATTGGCCCAAAATGCCCTGTCTAGTGAGAAGGAGACAGAAGGAGAAGGAGACAGAACAGGTGAAGGAGAAAAAAGGAGAGAAGAAGAAGGTTAAGGAAACAGGGAAGGAGGCAGAGGCAGAAGGAGTTACAGAAGGAGAGAGATAAGGAGAAGGAGGAGGAGGAGAAGCAGAAGGAGTTGAAGAAGGAGATGGAGGCAGAGAAGGAGACAGATGGAGAAAGCGAAGGAGAAGGCGGTGCATACACACAGGGGCTCTTTTAGCCATGTTTCCATCTAATGCGACTGGGATTTTCCTCCCCCCCCCCCTTACGTAACGGGCAGAGAGCTGTGCTTGCTCCAATTCACCATTAATCCAAGCCGAGGAAGCTTCAGGGACTTCCCCCCCTTTTGCAAGACATTTTATAGCCAAGGCCGAGAACAAGCAAAATCCATTATGAAGTTACAGGAAATTCCTCCAGGACCGTCCTCGCTTCTGTGCCCTTCTTCTGGAGGATGACTTCGACCCACGCGCTTGCAAACTCACACCCTCGACCATCAAGCTCCTTTGCCAAACAGTGAGGCTGATGGGTAAAAAAAAAACCCACCCCGCATCCTGGGTCACTCTCCTCACCACCCACCCATGGCAATGTTGCCAACGGTAAGAGCCGAGGTGGCGCAGTGGTTAAATGCAGCACTGCAGGCTACTTCAGCTGACTGCAGTTCTGCAGTTCGGCTGTTCAAATCTCACCGGCTCAGGGTTGACTCAGCCTTCCAGCCTTCCGAGGTGGGTAAAATGAGGACCCAGGTTGTTGTTGGGGGCAATATGCTGACTCTGTAAACCGCTTAGAGAGGGCTGAAAGCCCTATGAAGCGGTATATAAGTCTAACTGCTATTGCTATTGCTAAAATAAATAGAAAAGAGGCAAATTAGCAGCCACATTAGCTTTTCCCATCCCTCTTTCTGTTCTGACCTAGGCTTCCTGAGAAAGCATAAATCACAATCTTAGTCCCCAAAACCTTATTTTATTTATACGGCTGTCAATTATGGTCTTTCATAATTGACAGCCGTATAAAGAGCCGAGGTGGCGCAGTGGTTAGGGTGCAGTACTGAAGGCCACTACAGCTGACTGTTATTTGCAGTTCAGCGGCGATATGCTGACTCTGTAAACCACTTAGAGAGGGCTGAAAGCCCTATGAAGCAGTATAGAAGTCTAACTGCTATTGCTATTGCTATTGCTATTCACAGTCGTGCAAGTCTTCACAAACAGTCCGTGAAGGTTCCGACAGATGCCTGCTCGAATTTCCACAGTGTCAGGCCTGCAATTATATCCCTTTTAGAATTTTGGCCTGCCACGCTTTCTCTTATTTCATTATGCTGTTTCATTAGTATAGTTGATGGGAGGGGGGAATAGACAGGAGTAGGATTGTGGAAATGTATTGTTTTCATTCTTTACTAGAAGCCAAGGTCATCTTTTGTCTCCGTACTTTGACATCTGACTAGAAGCAGCTGGGTGGAGACGCCAGCATGGAAGAAGATTGGACCATGTGATGGGTTGTGGGTGTGGGGACAAGATCATGAACTTTTGACTGGGTGGGATTCTGATGTCATTTCCAGAATTGGGATTAACACAGATATAGCAATAGCAATAGCAGTAGACTTATATACCGCTTCATAGGGCTTTCAGCCCTCTCTAAGCGGTTTACAGAGAGTCAGCATATTGCCCCCAACAATCTGGGTCCTCATTTTACCCACCTCGGAAGGATGGAAGGCTGAGTCAACCCTGAGCCGGTGAGATTTGAACCACTGAACTGCTGATCTAGCAGTAGCCTGCAGTGCTGCATTTAACCACTGCGCCACCTTGGCTCTTAGATATGCTAAGATATGCTAAGATGTCTGATATATTAAATTGGAACTTTAAGGATCGTTTTGCCTTGGACTCTGATTTAATTCTACATGATACTTGGAACGTTGACACACAGTCTTACAGGGGAATGTTGATAAACACCCACCTTATCTCCCTTGGAATGCTGCCAGAGACCTCATTGCAAAATGCAGAGCAAGGCCAAACTTAGCACAGTCAAACAGAACTTTTCAAAGCTTGAACCGACCAGATGAACTAATTGCTTCCTACAAAATCTCACTGTCAGGCCTGCAGCGGTTGCTTTAAGAATCTTTGGCCTGCCACACTCTCATTAAGAGTGGGGGGAATAGCAAGGGGTAGAATGTGTTGTTTTCAAAATAAAAAAAAATCCTTTCTAGAAACTCAAGGTTATTCTTTGTCTCCGCACCTTGGCACCTGACCGGAACCAGCTGGGTGGAGATGCCACCGTGGAAGAAGAAGATTGGACCATGTGCTGGATTTGTGGGTGTGGGGACAAGATCATGAACTTTCAACTGGGTGGAATCCCAGGGAGTTTCAGAATTGGGATTCCATAGTATGATGCCAACATGTCTGGTTTATTAAATTGGAACTTTAAGGACAGCTCTGCCTTGGACTCAGATTTAATTCTGCGTGATATTTGGAATGTTGACACTCACATCCCATTTGCTCCTTTTTATGTCTTATGGGAGGGGTCAACCATCTCCAAGCCTTACTCCTAAGTCGATCCTGTTTTCTTAATTGTTCTTGCCTTCTGGCAGCTCTGTGCATGTGCATACTGGGAACAGGCTCCCTTTGTTCTTCTGCCTCGTTGATGTCTGACTCTGGAGGCTTCGGAGGCAGCAAATAACTCCCAGATGGCCTTGGCCCCCTCTCTGCCTCCGACACAGAGCCTTCGTCCGAGCCTTCCCCAGCCTCCAGGACTGGCCCATGTTCCTCCCAAACCTCCTCACTGTCGGAATCTGCTGCCACCCCAGCTGGCGGGCCGCAATGCTTTCAAACTTCCCTTGCGCAGGAAGAAAACAAATATTTTGAATTTGCCTTCTCAGAGTGTCTCTCTGTTTTTTTCTACACACACACACACACACACACCCACACACACAGAGAGAGACAACACACACACACAAAATCCACAAGGAAACCCCATGTGGGAAAGCAAATTTCAGCAGACGTGTCTACCTGCATTTCCTTTCAAATCTGAAGGACATCTCCAGTCCTGCGAGGCTTGTTGTAGCTCTAAAATAAATGTGTATTTTTGTTCAAACCAAGCGGAATGCCTGGGGGAGGGGCGAGTTGGTTCCGGCCTCCCCGCCTGGTTTGGGGGGGGGGGGGTGCATATCCACGGAGTTTGCTCCCTATGTCAGGAGATGTAAACTCCTCACGAATTGCAAACTGGCCATTTTCACTGTTAATTTTTTATTGATTTTAAACCATGAAATAGAAGTGTTCAATTTTCCTGCAATGAAGGGCCAACGATAACGAAGGCTCAGACGGATGCAGTGGCTCAGGGGCTAAGACGCTGAGCTTGTCGATCAGAAAGGGCGGCAGTTCAGAGGTTCGAATCCCTAGCGCCATGTAACGGAGTGAGCTCCCATTACTTGTCCCAGCTTCTGCCAACCAAGCAGTTCAAAAGGATGTAAAAATGCAAGTAGAAAAATAGGAACCAACTTTGGCGGGAAGGTAACAGCGTTCCGTGCACCTTCGGCATTGAGTCATGCCGGTCACATGACCATGGAGACGTCTTCGGACAGCGCTGGCTCTTCGGCTTTGAAATGGAGATGAGCACCACCCCCTAGAGTCAGGAACGACTACACATATGTGCCGGGGGAATCTTTACCTCGAATTGTTCATTGTCATTATTCAGTTGCTATGTTCTCAACCCACAATCACAACGTACAACTGACCTCGACTTACCACAACTGAGGCCAAAATGTTTCTGAATGAGAGAGTCATTAACTGAGCTTTGCCTCATTTTACAACATTTCTTGCCTCCGTTGTTAAGTCAATCGTGGCAGTTAAATTGGTCACAGGGCTTTTCGGGGAATCTGAATCTTCCCCACTGACTTTGCTTCTCATAACGTCACAAAAGGGGATCACGTGACCCCAGGACCCTGCAACCGTCGTAAACATGAGTCGGTTTCCAAGCATCTGAAATTTGATCACATGACCATGGGGATGCTGCAACAGACATTAAGCGTGACAATGGGTCATGAGTCACTTTCTTCAATGCCGCAGTAAGTTTGAATGGTTACTAAATAAACAGTTGTAAGTTAAAGACTATTTCTATGCCAGGCCCAGACAGAGAGAGAGAGAGAAAGAGAAAAATAGAGAGAGAGAGATAAAGAGAAGAGAAAGAAAGAGAAAAAGAGAGAGGGAGAAAAAGAAAGAGAAAAAGAGAGATGCAGAGAAAGAGAAAAAGAGAGAAAGAGGAAGAAAAAAGAGACAGAGAGAGAGAGAGAGAAAGAAAAACAAAAGAGAAAGAAAGAAAGAAAGAAAGAAAGAAAGAGAAAGAGGGGGAGAAAGAAAGAAAAAGAGAAAGAGAAAAAGAGAGAGACAGATACACAGGGAAAGAAAAAAGAGAAAAAGAGACAGAGAAAGAGAGAGAGAGAAAAGGAAAGAGAAAAAGAGAGACAGATGCCCAGAGAGAGAAAGAGAAAAAGAGAAAGAGGAAGAAAAAAGGCAGAGAGAGAGAGAAAGAAAAAGAAAAAGAGAAACAAAGAAAGAAAGAAAGAAAGAGAAAGAGGGACAAAGAGAAAGAAAGAAAAAGAGAGAGATGCACAGAGAAAGAGAAAGAAAAAAAAGAGAGAAAAAGAGACAGAGACACAGAGAAAGAGAAAAAGAAAGAGATAAAGAGAAAGACAGAGATGTACAGAGACAGAGAAAAAGAAAGGAAAGAGAGAGACAGAGAAAGAGAAAAAGAGAAAGAAAAGAGAGAGGGAGACGGAGAAAAAGAGAGAGAGAGAGAAAAAGGAAGAAAGAGAAAAAGAGAGATACAGAGAGAGGGAGGGAGGGAGGGAGGGAGAGAGGTTAACTAAATGGAACTACCAAGCTGGCTGCTGTAGAAGGGGAGAATTTATCTTGTCTACTCAATATGTGTATTTTTAACTTTAAAAACTGCCTGGCCAAAATTAGGAACAATTGATTTTACACTTAGCCTTTGCAAACAGGAGGAGGAACGAGAGGGGGGGGGAGGAGTTGTGGGTCATGGACTTTTACCAACATGCTTTGGGTTAATGACTGCTGAGAAAGCAACTTGGAACTCTGGAGGGAAAGGAATAAATTGCTCTCTTCTTTTACATATCCGAGACCCCTCCTGCCTCTCCTTGGCACTTGGATCCTCTCCAGCTCTTCTGCCAGACAATAAAAAAGCTGACCTCATCCAGGGAACCATCCAGCCAGCCGCTTGGTGTGGACATCCCTCCTCAGAGAACATCAGAGGAGAATGTAGATCAGGGGTGTCAAATGCAAGGCCAGCAGGTCGAATCCAGCCCGCGATGTGGTCAGTTCCGGCCCACAGGGCCATCCTGGTCTACCCAATGCTAAGAGGGAAGATCAGGCCAGTGTAGCTTTGGCCCAGTCTACTCAATGCAAAGAGGAAACATGCCAGCAGTTTGGGGAGTGGTGTCAAGCTGGCCACGCCCACCCAGTTGGCCACACCCTCCCAACCCACCCGAGGTCAACCACGGCACTGATGTGGCCCTCAATGAAATTGAGTTTGACACCCCTGATGTAGATCGTCAAGGTGGAGAAGATCCATGGTCCTTCCTCCTCTTGGTCATCATCAGACATCTCAGAGGACAGCTGGACCTACCCAAGAGGAGGCTGCTAGATGATCCGTTGACCAATTGCCCTTGCAGGAACATGGATGGAATGGGAGGAAGGGGCCTTGAAGGTCTTCTAGTCGATCCTTGTGCTTGAGTAGGAGACCCTATGCTATTTCAGACAAATTATATGTTCTGTTTCTCCCAAAGGGGTCATTTGAGGTCTCTGATTGTCTCCATTACCAAATATAAAAATGAAATCATGTGATCATGTGACCAAAATTCACATAAATATGAAATAACATGATCAAAAGTCACATAGATATGAAGTCACGTGATCAAAATTCACATAACTATGAAATCACGTGATCATGTGATCAAAAGTCACATAAATATAAAATCACGTGATCAAAAGTCACATAGATATGAAATCACATGATCAAAAGTCACATAAATATGAAATCATTTGATCTAAAGCCACATAAATATGAAATCATGTGATCATATGATCATAATTCACATAAATATGAAATCGCATGATCAAAAGCCACATAAATAGGAAATCATGTGATCCTGTGATCATAATTCACATAAATATGAAATCACATGATCAAGTCACATAAATATGAAATCATGTGATCATATGATCATAATTCACATAAATATGAAATCGCGTGATCAAAAGCCACATAAATATGAAATCATGTGATCATGTGATCAAGTCACATAAATATGAAGTCACGTGATCAAAAGTCACATAATATGAAATCATGTGATAATGTGAACAAAATTCATATAAATATGAAAATTCATATAAATATGAATGACCGTCGCTATGTTCCAGGGTCACGTGATCCCCTTTTGCGACCTCCTGACAAAGTCCATGGGGAAAGCCAGATACTCTTAACAACCAGGTTACTCACTTACCAACTGCAATAATCCACTTAGCAACCGGGGCAGGAAAAGTCATAAAATGGGGCCAAACTCAACTAAGAAATGAGTCACTTAAGAACAGTAATTTGGGGCCCAATTATGATCATGCGCTGAGGATTTTTTATAGGCCTTTTTCTCTCTGTGAGAACTTTGGCTGTTGTGGCTGGACAAGCGAGGTCAGAGTGAATGAATCACAGTGGTCCTTCGTTGGACGGTATGTCAAAAAAGTCCAACAGAGGTATAAATCAGAATCAGAATCAGCATAGAGCTGGAAGGGAACTTAGAGGTCCTCTAGCCCAGCCCCCTGCTCAAGCAAGAGAGATGCTATACACAATTTCAGACACGTGACTCTCCAGTCGATGGACATCTCCTCCTCTTCCTCCTCCTCCTCCTCCTCCTCCTCCTGGTACAATCTCATTTTGAGCGTGAATCTTTGAGTAAGGATGTGTAGAAACCTCATCGGAGAATCAGGTTGCCCTTAAAAATTGCACTGCCGCAGAATATAAATATTTATATATGGAACTGTCATAAATCTGTCAGCTTGGCTAACGTATGAGTTGCCAAGGTAACTTTGGGGAGATTTAAAAAAATAAAAAAAAATAAAAATTGAACAGCTCATAAGCCAGAGTTGTAGAATAAATGTATGAGAGAGGAGAGAGAGAGAGAGAGGGAGGGAGGGAGGGAGGGAGGGAGGGAGGGAGAAGGAATTAACTGCTACTCACTCTCATCATCATAGCTTAGTTAGCTTTCAGAATCGTGGCTAATGGAAAGATAGCTTAAGGAGATCAAACTCATTTAGAGCTCAGTCTTCTGATTAAATAAATGTAAGTCGGGACAGCGGGTCAATTCCCAAACCACAAAAGGGAAGTCTAGGCAGAAGGTGTGGGGACATTTTTCTCCATGACCACAAACGGTGGTGGTTGCTTAAGATATCACCAATCTCATGGAAGATGGTTTGTTGGAAGTCCCCAACTTACAATCATTTGTTTTGTAACCGTTTGAAGTTACAGGTATATTCAGGAAACTAAACAATTCTGGGATTCCATGCCTTCAACCAGGACTGGACAGGTGGGAGATCCATTCTCCAAGGCAGTGAAGGTGTTAACATGAAACCAGCAGTGGTGGGATTAATTTTCTTTACTACCAGATCTGTGGGTGTGGCTTGGTGGGCGTGGCATGGCTTGGTGGGTGTGGCTTGGTGGGCATGACAGGGGAAGGTTACTGCAAAATCCACATTCCCTCCAAATCAGCTGGGACTCAGGAAGCCGAGGATAGATGGGGGTGGGGCCAGGCAGAGGCGGTATTTACCGGTTCTCAGAACTACTCAAAATTTCCACTACCGGTTCTCCAGAACTGGTTAGAACCTTCTGAATACCACCTCTGGCCTAACTCCTTAGCATCAGAGCGTGTCAATATAAGACAACTGGCAGTTGGAACAGAGTCCTTCTCAGGTGGGGAGAGGGAGTAGCATCAGCACCAGAGCATGTTAATTACGGTATAAGAAATACTAATGATCTGATGGTCATTCCGAAAAATCGTTTCTTAGCGAGCATCTAGAAACCAAGAGAAACATGTATGTTTGTATGTTTATTATACTTGTATGCCGCCCTATTCCCGAGGGACTCAGGGCGGCTAACAAACAAGTGGGGAAGGGGGAGATACAAAAAACAAACAAGACAAAAACAAGATCCAAAAAACAGATTAAAAGCTACACAACAATCACAACAATTCAAGTGGGGCTGGGAACTCATCAGCCCCAGGCCTGCCGGAACAGCCAGGTCTTGACGGCTTTGCGGAAAGCCTGAAGGGTGGTGAGGGTCCGAATCTCCATGGGGAGATCGTTCCAGAGGGCCGGAGCAGCCACGGAGAAGGCCCTCCCCCGAGGGGTCGACAGTCGACATTGGCTAGCTGATGGTATTCGGAGGAGGCCTAATCTGTGGGATCTAATTGGTCATAGGGAGGTAATTGGCAGGAGGCGGTCTCTCAAGTACCCAGGTCCGATACCATGGAGGGCTTTAAAAGTAATGACTAGCAACATAGGTGCCAAATTTCAAGTTTGTAGGCTCTGGAATCCAGTCAACAGATTTTTGTTGCCTCCTGGTCAGAAGATCAGAAAGCTTCTTTCCATCTTTCTCTCCCAGGAGGCAGAAGCTTTCTGCTCCAGGAAGCCGAGAGTGTCCACCATTAATATTGGCAGTGAGTTATTTTCTGGGCTCCCTTTGAGTCTAAGATTAAGTGTGGCACGTCCATCTTTGCATCTGTCACTTGCTGAATGTAATGGATGCGGGGAGCATGGCCTGCGTTTGCAACGAGAAAACCGGACAAAGGAAGGAAATTTCCCTCTGCATTCCCCAGACCTCAAAGCACCTTGGATCCTCTTCTTATCTTGGACAATCTAATTTTATCTCAAATGCCAAATGGGAATCAGGCCCTCGGTAGTATTTGGAAAAGAGGAGGGAATTCCAGCATGGGAGGCTAGACTGGAAATTTAAAAACAATTGTTGGAAGAAGGCAATGAGTCATTTGTTAGCTATTCAAACCGGCTGGGTGACTTTGGGCCAATAACCAGGAGATGTGAGTTCTAGTTCCACCTTAGGCACAAAAGTCGCTGGGTGTCTTTGGGCCAATAACCAGGAGAGGTGAGTTTTTGTCCCACTTTAGGCATGAAAACCAGCTGAGTGACTTTGGGCCAATGGTCAGGAGAGGTGAATTCTAGTTCCATCTTAGGCATAAAAGCCACTGGGTGACTTTGGGCCAATCATCAGGAGAGGTGAATTCTAGTCACAATGTAGGAACAAAAGCCCCTGGGCATCTTTAGGGCAAAGACCAGGAGAGGTGAATTCTAGTTCCACTTTAGACACATAAGAGGCTAGGTGACTTTTGGTCAATCATAGGGAGATGATGAGTTCTAGTCACACTTTAGGAATGAAAGTCAGGTGGATGACTTTGGACCAATGACCACAAGAGGTGAATTCTAGTTCTACGTTAGGCACAAAAGCTGCTGGGTGATTTGGGGCCAATCGCCAGGAGGCACTAAGTTCTAGTTCCACCTTAAATACAACAACTGCTGGGTGACTTTGGGCCAATCACCAGGAGAAGTGAGTTCTAGTTCCAACCTTAGGCACAAAAACTGCTGGGTGACTTTCTATAGTGTCCATTCTTTGAAGTGATCAAGATTAGGCCACCTTTTGACCAAGATGAAATGACGATTCCTGACTTGGGGTGCGGCGGTTGGATTAGAAGACCTCCAAGAACTTTCCCTGCTCTAGGATACTCTGTGCCAGCTATGATTGATCTCAGATTGTTAATGTTAATCATCTTAATCAGAACAGAGTTGGAAGGGGCCTTGGAGGTCTTCTAGTCTCACCCCTTGCTCAAGCAGGAGACTTTATAGCATTTCAGACAAATGGTTTTCCAGATTCTTTTTGAAAGCCTCCCGGGATGAGGCACCCACAACTTCTGAACTCCAGCCGTTCCACTGGTTAATTGTTCTAACTGTTAAGAAGTTTCTCCTTAAATTTCTATCTGTTGCCTCTTGTCTTGCCCTCTGATGCTCTGAAAAATAAGTTGACCCCAGAGGTGGGTTCCTACCAGTTCGCACCTATTCGGTAGAACCGGTTGGTCAAATCTACCGAACCGGTTAGAAGAGGTTCCACCAGTGGACCCGGAAAGCAGGCCACACCTACAGAAGAGGTTCCAAACTTTTTTGAAACCCACCACTGGTCCTTGGATATGATTATTCTACACTATCATGCTCATATTTGCCTCTGTGAAAGGTAAGGATGACTACTGCGTTTGTGGTGCAATCAGAACATTGCGTGTGTTGAAGTTGTTTTAACGCAAACCAAAGATGCCTTTGAAAAAACAAGTTGACATCCTATTCTTATGCATGACAGTGCTGTGTGTGAGGTACTTTAAGGTGGTTCTGATAAGTGTCGTCGGCATCTTCATATCCGGTCACATGGGCGGCAAGCCACTCCCATCCGGTCACATGGGCGGCAAGCCACTCCCACAAAGGAGGCCACACCCACAGAGTAGGTTCGAACAATTTTTGAAACCCACCACTGGTTGACCCGCTCTTCTTTGTGGCAGCCCCTCAAATATTGAAATATTACTATCATGTCACCCCTAGTCTTTCTCTTCCCCAGATTGGCCGTGCCCGGTTCCTGCAACCGTTCTCCATGTGAGTGTGCTCAGGTGCTCAAGAGCATTCCACGGTTATCTTTGCCAAGACAGTTGCATAGCTGAGATGGGCAGCTGGTCACATCTGTTTCCTGTTACAGAAACAGGGATTAGAGTTGAAAGTCAACATGATCACAAGAGCAACATCTGCCCGAACAACAAAAACAGCCCAGTGTGTTTTGAGACTGCTTTGCGATTCTCTTTATGCAACTAAAAAGTTCTGGATTCCGACCAACAGCTGCATTCCATGCCAGATGGGACAATAAAATTGGAGGATAAACAGCAGAATGACCTTGACTAAGAGTATTCTTTATTCTGTTAAATGCATTATTCTTTATTCTGTTAAATGCATTATTCTTTAGTCTGTTAAATGCATTATTCTTTATTCTGTTAAATGCATTATTCTTTATTCTGTTAAATGCATTATTTTTTTTAGTCGGTGAAATGCATTGTTCTTTAGTCTGTCAAACACATTATTCTTTCTTCTGTTCAATGTATTATTCTTTATTCTGTTAAATTCATTATTCTCTATTCTGTCAAATGCATTATTCTTTAGTCTGTTAAATGCATTATTCTTTCTTTTATTAAATGCCTTATGCACATTTGCAAAGGCAAGCTAAACCACCAGCTGAAATGCAGAGGTAAGAATTACCTACCTATTATCTAATTTTTATCTAATAGATTATCTAATTAGATTATCTAATCTTACGATAAGAGAGAAGAATCAGATTAATATCCTAGTTCAAAGGATGCTTAAAATAAACACAGGCAGTCCTTGACTTACAATAGTACATTTAGTGACAATTCAAAGTCTCAACGGCACTGAAAAAGTGACATGGCCATTTTTCAGATTTAAGACCATTGTGGCATCCCCATGGTCATCTGATCAAAATTTGGATGCTTGGCAAGTGACTCATATTTATGACAGTTAAAGTGTCCCGGGGTGACGTGATCCCTTTCAAACAAGTAAAGTCAATGGGGAAGCCAGATTCACTTAACAACCATTAACAACTGCAATGATTCACTTAGCAACCATGGCAAGGAAAGTCATAAAAGGGGCAAAACTCACTGAACAACTGGCTCACTTAGCAACATAAATTTGGGGCTCAATTGTGGTCGTAAGTTGAGGACTACCTGTATAGAAGGGAAAAGAGGGGTTTTCCTTTCAGGTTTGATGGATAAAGAGTTTGAAAGAAAAATTGTTAATTTTGTTGATATATATCATTTGAAATCAGCAGGATTTTTACATGCACAAAGATGGAAAGACGCACCAATTCCCCCAATAATCGAAGGAATAGTAAATATTATAGAATTGATAGAGAAGGGAAAATTGAATGTTCTAACACAAAGAGAAGAATCTATTTAGCTTTGTCTGTCTTTTGGGAACCATTTCTGGAGTTTTTTTGCTTGAAACTGAAAAATAAAATAACATTTTGGTTTTAGGTTTTGAGGTCCAGTGTGACTTTGTGGTGCTAGAAATCACTTGAAACATTTAGAAAGGAAAACCAAAACTGAAGTTGGAATTTTTGTGTGAAAACAGAAAGAAGTCATTACTTTCTTTTCTTTTCCTTCTTTCCTCCCTCCCTCCCTCCCTTCCTTCCTTCCTTTTTCTTCTTTCTTTCTTTCTTTCTTTCTTTCTTTTTTCTTTCTTTTTTCTCTTCCTTCTTTCTTTCCCTTCCTTTGCTCCATGCCAGATTCTGATTCTGGTCTTGAGAACAGGATGATGAACTAGGTTATCCTTCCTTTTCCTTTATTCCTTCCTTCCTTCCTTCCTTCCTTCCTTCCTTCTTTCTTTCTTTCTTTCTCTTTCTCTATCTTTCCATCTTCTTTAACTTGCTTAACTTTTATTTCTATTTGTATTGTAACATAGAATAAAATTTAATAAAATATTAATGAGAGAGAGACTGAGGAAAGAGAGAGAGAGAGAAAGAGATGAGTTTTCTGAGTCTCTAAGGACATTTTGGTCAATATAGTAGCCCTTAAGACGAACTGAGATGTGACACTTGCTTTAATTTCCTGGGACATTTAGAATCAATCAGATTGCAGATTTTTGTTAAGGAATGGGGGACTTTCGGGGTAAACTGGCAGTGTGGGTTACATTTTGAAGTCTTTTAAAATGGATGCTGGAGGAATTTTGCCACTAAAACTTCAAATCTGAAACCGAGAAGAATTTCTTAGACTAATGTTTAAGTAGAATTTAATTATCCATGAGCGTTTCCAGTCTCTTAAACTCCTAATGCATTTTTTTTTTCCTGGTTAACACAAGTATCAAAACCCATTTAGAAATGCATATTCTGGCCTAAAACAGACCTCTCTTTTTTTTGCGCATTTAAATGTAATTTAAAAGCAGAAATGGGTTGGAAAGGGTTTATGGATGAGTATGTCTAGAAAAAGACAGTAATTTGAAATGCACCAATTCAAGCATTTCGACCAAAATAATCAAGCCCAATGAGATATATTTCTAATATAGTGCTTTATAAATAGCTGTTTTTTTTTTAAAAAAAAAACACACCAAAGCTTTAAAAAAGGCCCCAAAGCCAAAATATATCACTGCCCAAATTTTCAATACAGTCTGTTACATTGGCTAGAGAATTCTGAGAACTGAAGCAGTAGTGAAATGTGTGTGTGTGTGTGTGTGTTTGTGTATGTGTGTGTTGTGGCCCAGCAGGAGCCGTTGGAGCTGCCACCAGACTCCGACAGCGAGGGGCCCTCTGAGTTGGCTCTGGAGGATGTGGAGGACCCTGGACAGGGTTCCAACTCCGAGCAGGGTGCAGAGAGGCTGGTTGGCCACCAGGAGGCGCCTCAGTCTTGGACCAGTGGGGAGGAGACAAGGGAGAGTGATCCAGACGCCAGTAGTGAGTTGTTCCTGGATGCCCGGCACCGAAGAGCTAATAGGCATCAGGAACAGTTGCGCAAGTACAGGAGGTAATTGCACTCAGCTGGTGGTCATTAGGCTCCTCTCCAGACTATAAAAAGGACTGCTTGTGCACACGCCCATCTTGCAGAAGTCAACACATTGACTAAAAGTTGGAGAACTTTTGTACCTAACTTGGCAGGCTGGATTGCTGCCAAGGTTTGTCTGAGTTGCTGCCAAGGCTCTTATCTGTTTGTTATGCTTGGCTTTCAGCCACCAAGGTTTTGGTTTCTTGCTATTAAAGTACATTCCAGTTAAGCTTGTCTCGGCATTCGTTACTGGACGGAGGAGGGGGTCAGAATATATACATATATTTGACACGACCTCCCCATCACGCCCCTTCATAAGACTCATCTGATAGGTGACTCTCACCTGATGTGACCTCCCCATCACAAGACCCTCACCTGACATGGCCCTCACCTGATGTGACCTCCCCATCACAAGACTCATCACAAGATCCTCACCTGACATGACTCTCATCTGCTCTGACCTCCCCATCACAAGACTCATCACAAGATCCTCACCTGACATGACTCTCATCTGCTCTGACCTCCCCATCACAAGACTCATCACAAGATCCTCACCTGACATGACCCTCATCTGCTCTGACCTCCCCATCACAAGACTCCTTACAAGACCCTCACCTGACACAACCCTCCCATCACAAGACCTACCTGACCAAAAGAAGCCCTTATAAGCAGAAGGACACCAACAATGGCATCCCCTAAATTCTGCTGAAGATGATACTCAACCTAACGAAAGGTTGGGAAACCAACCCATAAGCTCAAAGAACAACCTTCCATCTTCCAAGCTTTCCTTTCTTCTCACTGTTTGGAAATCCTTCCTTAGTTCTAGGTTGGATCTCTCTTGAATGATCTCCCACCTGTTACTTCTTATCCTGCCATCTGGTGCTTCGGAGAATACGTCAATCTCCTCTTCTCTATGACAGCCTCTCAAGGACTGAAAGACTGCCATCGTATCACCCCTAGTCCTTGAAAACAGGCATTGCCCCCCGCCCCAAATGAGAGAGAAACGTGAGTGACATCCTAGAATAGAACCCACAGTTGTTACAATAATGGATTTTCGGTGCCCCGATTGTGCTACACTCTGTGCATCCAGACTGGGGGTGCAGACACAACTTCTTGTGGTGGGACTACACAACAGAATGTCTTCTTTGAATGTGAAGGATTGCCACACAGTAGGGTTTAAACTCACTAAACTAGTAGAAGAAGGGAATATCTGTAACTCGGGATTGAAGTGTGAGGTCCTTGGTATGCTCTGAAATTTGTCGATTTGCATTGCACATTTCATGACTCAACTACGTGACCTCATCAGTGCTAGAAGGGAGTGAGAGTCCTTCCTCCCTTCCTTCTCCCCTTTCTTCCTTCTCCCCTTTCTTCCTTCTCCCCTTTCTTCCCTCCCTCCCTTCTCCCCCTTTCCCCTCCCTTCTTCTCTCGCTCCCTTTGTTTCTTTCACACCTTCCTTCCCTCTCCCTTTTCTTCTCCCCTTTATTCCCTCCCTCCTTCTCCCCTTTCCCCTCCCTTTTTCTCTCCCTCCATTTCTTTCACACCTTCCTTCCTTCCCTCTCTCCTTCTTCCTTCTCCACTTTCTTCCTTCCCTTCTCTCCCACACTTAGTTTCACTTCCTTCCTTCCCTCCTTCCTTCCTTCTCCCATTCCTTCTTTCCTTCT
Source organism: Thamnophis sirtalis (assembly GCF_051295495.1). NCBI lineage: Eukaryota > Metazoa > Chordata > Lepidosauria > Squamata > Natricidae > Thamnophis > Thamnophis sirtalis. The sequence continues at coordinate 4,194,127 of NW_028261385.1, forward strand.
CCTCTTCCTTCCTTCCCTCCCTCCTTCTCCCCCTTTTCCCTCCCTCCTTCTCTCCATCCCTTTGTTTCTTTCACCCCTTCCTTCTTTCAATCATATCCCTCAAAAAGCCAGAGTTTGAACAGACTTCCCAGGCGCTTCATCCAAACCTTCTCTTCGCTCAAAACCATGCGATGGCGAGAGGCAAGCAGAATGTCACTTCATTCTCACATTTTCCAGCCCTTTTCAACAAAACAGTCTCATTACCTTGTCAAGCCATTCTTGTCTGAAATAGTATGGGGTTTCCTGCCTGAGTAGAGGGTTGGGCTAGAAGACCTCCAAGGACCCTTCCAACTCTGTGATTCGGTTCTTTCTGGCTCCATTCCATGCTATTCTTTCTAATTCTATTCTGTAACAAGAAACAATGGGTGGAAACTAATCTAGGAGAGAAGCAACCTAGAACTGGGGAGAAATTTCCTGACAGTATTGTATTTGTATTTATTTGTCTTGTATGCTGCCCACTCCCGAAGGACTTGGGGCGGCTCACAATAGACAAGGGAAGGGGAAATAACGAGACAAAGACAACACTTTAAAAGAAACGCAATATTCACAGTTTTCGTGGGGCTGGATGTTTCACAAGCCCCCCGGCCTGCTGGAGCAGCCAGAACTTGGTTGCTTTGTGGAAGGCCGGGAGGGTAGTAAGGGTCCGGATCTCCACGGGGAGGTCATTCCAGAGGGCTGGAGCTGCAACAGAGAAGGCTCTCCCCTGGGGAGTCGCCAGCCTACATTGGCTGGTGGATGGAATCCGGAGGAGACCTAACCTGTGAGATCTGATCGGTCTATGGGAGGTAATCGGCAGGAGGCGGTCTCTCAGGTACCCAGGTCCGATGCCATGTAGGGCTTTATAGGTAACGACCAGCACCTTGAAGCGGGTCCGGAGACTAATGGGTAGCCAGTGCAGCTCGCGGAGGATAGGTGTGACGTGGGTGTACCTGGGTGCACCCACAATCGCTCGCACGGCTGCGTTCTGGACTAACTGAAGTCTTCGAACACTCTTCAAGGGCAGCCCCATGTAGAGCGCAATTAACCAGTGGAACAACTTTCCTCCAGAAATTGTGAATGCTTCAACACTGGAAATATTATAGAAGAGGTTGGACAACCATTTGTCTGAAGTGGTGCAGGGTTTCCTGCCTAAGCAAAGGGTTGGACTAGAAGACCTCCAAGGTCCCTTCCAACTCTGTGATTCTCTTAACTCTGCCTTGCCTGGGAAAACTTGTCATAGCTCCTCCATCACAGCCACGCCCTAAATTAAGGCAAGTCGCCACTGTGACTTCCGTGGTCCAAGTTTCCTCCTTCTCTCTCTCTCTCTCTGTCTCTCTCTCTGTCTCTCTCTCTCTCTGTCTCTCTCTCTCTGTCTCTCTCTGTCTCTCTCTCTGTCTCTCTCTCTGTCTCTCTCTCTCTCTCTAACCTGGAGGAGACGTGGCAACCCTGGAGATTGTCAGGGTGCCAGGAATGCCATCTTTAATTGGTCCAAGAGAAACTTTATTGCTCCTTTGCTAGCGCCCGTGGTTGATTTCCTCCCCCCTGGCTTCCCCCATAACAAATTATCCTAATGATCTGACCCAGGACCAGATGTTAATTGCAATGGAAAGTAATCAATTTCCTTTTCCTGAGCACGGACTCATTTGCAAGGGAAGTCAAGGGAAAGATTCCCCTGGCCTTAATGAACCAGAAGTGTCGGAAGCCCTCTGGGGGTTCTGCTCTTTCGTCCAGCTTGACTGCAAGGCACCTGCTTTTCCTGATGAGATTTGCTTTTGGGTTTAATTGTCCTCCCCGCCATCCCTGATTTAAGGGCCTGGCGTGGCCCACCGGGAGGCTGTCCCTAGCTACAGGATATACCTGTTTCCATTCCTTTCCTTTCCTTCTCTTTCTCCATCCCTCCATCCAGTGGTAGCAGTAGCAGTTCGACTTATATACCACTTCATAGGGCTTTCAGACCTCTCTAAGCGGTTTACAGAGTCAGCATATTGCCCCCAACAACAATCCGGGTCCTCATTTTACCCACCTCGGAAGGATGGAAGGCTGAGTCAACCTTGAGCCTCTGGTGAGATTTGAACCGCCGAACTGCAGTTAGCTGTCAGTTGAAGTGGCCTGCAGTACTGCACTCTAACCACTGCGCCACCTCGGCTCTTAGGAATGGGAGAAGGAAGGAAGGAGGGAAGGAAGGAAGTAAAGCTAAGTGGTGGGTTTCAAAAAGTGTTTGAACCTACTCTGTGGGTGTGGCCTCCTTTGTGGGAGTGGCTTGCCACCCATGTGACTGGATGGGAGTGGCTTGCCGCCCATGTGACCGGATATGAAATTATGAATTAGTACTTAGGTCAGTCCAAGTAACTATTCAGAAACTGTGGCATTGAAGCATGCAAGTCTTAAAGCTGTCAATTTACAAGATCCTTACACCCCTAACCCTTTAGTAAAAAAAACTAGAGGTCTTCAAACCTGACAGCTTTAAGACTTGTGGACTTCAACTCCCCAAATTCCTCCTCCAGTCACATTGGCTCAGGAACTCTGGCATTGAAGCACGCAAGTCTTAAAGCTGTCAAGTTACAAGATCCTTGCACCCCTAACCCTTTAGCAGTGGTGAGTTTCAAAAAATGTTGGAACCTCTTCTGTAGGTGTGGCCTGCTTTCCGGGTCCACTGGTGGAACCTCTTCTAACCGGTCCGGTAGATTTGATGAACCAGTTCTACCGAATAGGTGCGAACTGGTAGGAACCCATCTCTGCCTCCATCCCACTTTTCCCCTCTCTTTATTGTTTTCTTGCAGACATTTCACTACCAAACTAGATAACCCTATCAGTGTTAGAAGGGAGGGCAAGCCACTCATATATATAAAAAGAGCAATTCCCACTCCTTTCCCACCAGCATTCCAAATATGGAAACTAACCATTAAATATCCCCTTGTATGTGATGACACTTCATCATCCAACTACGTGACGGATAAAATTAGAAGAAGAAAATGTTCTCCTGCAAAAAAATCGATCGGGCAAGATTTCAGTAAGAAAACTGGGGGAAGGTTTGGATGCGAGGAGTGATGGACTAACATCAAGGAGACTCATTAATAAGCTGGCTGAAGAATTAGAACTTTCAGTATTCACACGGGTTTATTAAACAGCTTCACTAGGCTAACGCACCCATGTTCAATGTTTGTGCGATGCTTTAAACATCAGCTAACCAATGACCAATGGATTTGCAAAAAAAGAAATATCGAACCAAACAAAGCTGCCCAAGAGTCAAAACTGGAACATAGAAGAATAGAGGTGGAAGGGACATTGGAGGTCTTCTAGTCTAACCCTATAACATTTAAATCAATGGCGGTCCATTCTCGTCTTGAAAGCCTCCAAGGATAGAGCAAGAAGACAAGCTGTTCCATTAGTTGAATGCTCTCACCTTTAGGAAACTCCTCCTTAATTCTAGATTGCTTGTCTCCACGGTTAGTTTCCATCCATTGCTTCTCATCTTGCCTTCTGGTGCTGTAGAAAATAGGTTGACCCCTTCTTCTTTGCAGGAGCCCCTCAAATATTGGAAGACTGCTACGGTGTCATCCCTGGGACTTCTTTTTATTGGAGTAGGCATACCCAATTCCTGTACCTGTTCTTCATGCTTCATGCTTCCAGCCCCTAATCATTCTTATTGCTCTTCTCTGCACTCTTTCCAGAGTCTCAATATCTTTTTTTTTTTAATAATATGGTGACCAGAACTGGATGCTGTATTCCAAGCATGGTCTTACTAAGGCTTTGTAAAGCGGTACTACAACTTCATAGTACCAGCAGTACTAGAACTAATTTGTTAGCTCTTTGCCATATTAAATATGTTACGTGAATGCCAGTTGTGAATGACTTGGGGGCAACTATCAGAACCTTAAAGGAAGAAGGTGTTTATGAAAAGAATAGGAGTTTGCTTAGATGAGAGATGGACTGAAGAGCCAAGAAACAGAGAAATGAAAAATGAGACCCCGATGGAAACGGAGCAATCAAAAAGTGCTAGGCGGAAGCAACAAATATTCAGCCTAATATGGAAAACCTTTAAAAAGAATATATTTCGGACGGATCAAAATGATATACGCCTTCCCCGGAAAGAAGAAAGGGAGAGTTGGAACAGAGGAACAAAGGTAATGGTTTCCCTCGCACATATGTGCTAGTTGTTCCTGACTCTAGGGGGCAGTGCTCATCTCAATTTCAAAGCCGAAGAGCCAGCGCTGTCCGAAGACATCTCCATGGTCATGTAGCCAGCATGACTAAATGCCTAAGCCACACGGAACGCTGTTCCCTTCCCACCAAAGGTGGTTCCTATTTTTCCACTTGCATTTTTACCTGCTTTCAAACTTCTAGGTTGGCAGAAGCTGGGACAAGTAAATGGAGCTCACTCCGTTACCCAGCACTAGGGATTCAAATGGCCAAAATGCCGACCTTTTTGATTGACAAGCTCAGCGTCTTAGCCACTGAGTCACAGGGGAATAGGGGACAAGAAATCAGGAAATAAGAGCAAAAAGAAAAAAAACTTGAAGATCAGCAACATTTAGTATTTTAGTATTTTTAGTATTTTATTTGGATTTATAGGCCGCCCTTTTCCCTGAGGGGACTCAGGGCGGCTTACAATCATTAGGGAGGGGGTGCAATTCAAAACAAACAATATGTGGACAAAATAAATAAAGTAATAAAAACACAACTTGCATTCAACATTCAACACTCGGGTGGGGCAAATTAGACACTTATCCCCAGGCCTGTTGGGATAGCCAGGTCTTAAGGGCTGCGCGGAAGGCCTGGACGGTGGTGAGGGTGCGTATCTCCACGGGGAGATCGTTCCACAGGGTCGGAGCTGCAACAGAAAAGGCTCTCCTCCGTGTAGTCGCCAGTCGACATTGACTGGCGGATGGAATTCGGAGGAGGCCCAGTCTGTGCGATCTTATCGGTCGGAGGGAGGTAATCGGCAGAAGGCGGTCTCTCAAGTACTCAGATCCACTACCATGAAGGGCTTTAAAGGTGGTCAACAGGACCCTGAAGCGCACCCGGAGATCAACAGGTAGCCAGTGCAGCTCGCGGAGGATGGGTGTTATGTGGGCGAACTGCGGTGTGTGGATGGCCTCATCTACCCGAGGCTCTCTCTTCACACATGACTGATGCACTCTTGCCTAGATCATCATGGGATCTTCATCAGTGAATTCCTACAGGAATGGAGCTCCGAAGAGAAACAGGGACAATTTAATTCAGCACCTTGGACAGCTGTGAAGGAAAGCGATGTTGCCACAATCCTTGACTTACACACCCAACGCAGCCCAAATTTTCGGTTGCTAAGAGAGAGACATTTGTTCAGTTGAGTTTTGCCACCTCCCTTTTACAACCTCTCGCCACAGTTGTTAAGTGAACCGCTACGTTTATGAAGTCACCCAACCAGGTTGTTAAGTGAATCTGGCTTCCCCATCGACTTTGCTTGTAGGAAGGTTACAAAAGGGGATCACACCATCATAAAGAGAGAGAGAGAGAGCCAAGGTGGCGCAGTGGTTAAATGCAGCACTGCAGGCTACTTCAGCTGACTGCAGTTCTGCAGTTCGGCTGTTCAAATCTCACCGGCTCAGGGTTGACTCAGCCTTCCATCCTTCCGAGGTGGGTGAAATGAGGACCCGGATTGTTGTTGGGGGCGATATGCTGACTGTGTAAACCGCTTAGAGAGGGCTGAAAGCCCTGTGAAGCGGTATATAAGTCTAACTGCTATTGCTATTGCTATAAAGGCTAAATGAACAGTTGGAAGTCAAGGAATATCTGTGCTTGGTTGTTCAGCTTCTCCCTGTGTCTCTGAATGACCTTACAAGCCCACAATGTTGTGACATTGATGGAGTTGCCCCGCTAAAAACGACAACCTGCTTCTCTTTCTATCCGGATACACCAGATCCAACACAAACACGAAGATAGGTGACGATAAAAAAACATGGATAATCAAATGTCTTGGGGCAATGCAATTACTCTCAGACGGGGCATAAAAATAACTGTGAAATAAATATGGAAATCAGGCAGAAAATATAATCAGAGGGATTTGTCTAATGGAGGACAATGTTAATACGGGGGGGGGGGGAATCTTGTGCACAAAAAAATTTAAGCTGGCAATGCACCCAGACCAAGACACCAATTCAATTCCGACTTCCCTTCTGCAAAAGTGATTTCATCACGTGAATAATTTACTATACCGTGATTGATCGCACCAAAAACAGTAGAAACTTCTCGATGGAATGCTGTTCTTTTAGCAAAGTGGATCAACGTAGTTGAAATGATTTGCTTTCAATATTATCTTTGCATCCCACTTTTTCTCCATTCTACAGTGCAGTCTAGAACAGGGGTGGGCTGCTATGGGTTTGCCTGGATTCGGGAAAACGGTTTTATGACCGGTTCGGAGAACTTCTGAATCCCACCCCTGGCTGGCCACGCCCATCCTGCCCCACCACTCCCAGGAGTCTCCGTGTGGCCAGTTTTTGATGCAAGGTAAGTGCAGGGCCCACATGGAGGGTCAGGGAGGTGGAAAAACGAGCCTCCCAGAAGTTCCAGAAGGCAGGATTGCTTATTTGTAACCTATGACTATCATTAAGTGTTGTACCTTATGATTCTTGATGAATGTATCTTGTCTTTTTATGTATACTGAGAGCATTTGCACCAAAGACAAATTCCTTGTGTGTCCAATCACACTTGACCAATAAAGAATTCTATTCTATTCCCTTCTCCTATTCTATTCTATTCTACCCTATTCTATTTTGCTCTGCTCTGCTCTACTCTATTATCTTCCTTATTCTATTCTATTCTATTCTATTCCATATTTCTATTTTATTCTATTCTACTCTACTCTCTTCTCTTCCTTATTCTATTCTACTCTACTCTACTCTCTTCTCTTCCTTATTCTATTCTATTCTATTCTATTCTATTCTATTCTATTCTATTCTACTCTCTTCTCTTCCTTATTCTATTCTACTCTACTCTACTCTCTTCTCTTCCTTATTCTATTCTATTCTATTCTACTCTACTCTACTCTCTTCTCTTCCTTATTCTATTCTTTTCTATTCTACTCTCTTCTCTTCCTTATTCTATTCTATTCTATTCTATTCTATTCTATTCTATTCTATTCTATTCTATTCTATTCTATTCTATTCTATTCTACTCTACTCTCTTCTCTTCCTTATTCTATTCTACTCTACTCTACTCTCTTCTCTTCCTTATTCTATTCTATTCTATTCTATTCTATTCTACTCTACTCTACTCTACTCTCTTCTCTTCCTTATTCTATTCTTTTCTATTCTACTCTCTTCTCTTCCTTATTCTATTCTATTCTATTCTATTCTATTCTACTCTCTTCTCTTCCTTATTCTATTCTATTCTATTCTATTCTATTCTATTCTATTCTATTCTATTCTATTCTACTCTCTTCTCTTCCTTATTCTATTCTACTCTACTCTACTCTCTTCTCTTCCTTATTCTATTCTATTCTATTCTATTCTATTCTATTCTATTCTACTCTACTCTCTTCTCTTCCTTATTCTATTGTTTTCTATTCTACTTTACTCTACTCTTCCTTATTCTCTTCTCTTCTACTCTATTCTACTCTACTCTATTATCTTCCCTATTCTATTCTATTCTATTCTACCCTGCTCTGCTCTGCTCTGCTCTGCTCTGCTCTGCTCTACTCTACTCTACTCTACTCTACTCCATTCCATTCCATTCCACTCCATCCTATGTGACCAACCTTGATGACACAGTATTGATATAATATAGGCCCAGACTACCAATAATAGAGAAATCAGCTGTCCAAAAACAAAACAAAATAATCTCACTTTCCATCCAAGCAAATGAGAATTTCCTGTGAATGGTCACCTCCAAAATTGCAGATTTTTTTAAAATAGCATTTAGAGCCTTCATGGCTGAGAATCATGCAAATCATTTTGTAAACTTGTGTGAGTCACAGCTGTAATTTCTTTTTTTTTAAAGAAAGATTGCGCGAAGCATCTTTTAAGAAAGCTAAGAACCTGGCAAAAGATCTCGCCAGTCTAGTTTATTATTCATCTGCTGCCAAAGAGATCTTTCTAGAAAACCCGCAAGCAAAGTCTGAAGACATTAGCTTGTTTGTACTCAGCGGTTAGCATTGAGATAAACTATCCGAGCAAATGGATAATTAAATATAATTATCGTGATTAATAATTATTCGTCTTTCTGTCCTCTGGGCTGATTTTCACCCAGTTCTTTAGATGCTTTACACTGTCTAATCTTTTCAATGTGTCTAGATTTTAGGAGCAAAAGAATACCTATCTCGGAAACCAACAAAATAGTTTTCCGACAACATAGCAGCCCCGTAGTACGTAAGGCAGCGAAAACATTGTAAGTACACAGAACATAGACTAATAGAAGGGATCTTGGAGGTCATCTAGTCCAGTGTTTCCCAACCTTGGCAACTTGAAGATGTCCGGACTTCAACTCCCAGAATTCCCCAGCCAGCAAATGCTGGCTGGGGAATTCTAGGAGTTGAAGTCCGGACATCTTCAAGTTGACAAGGTTGAGAAACACTGTCCTAACCACTGCTGGGGAATTCTGGGAGTTGAAGTCCGGACATCTTCAGATTGCCAAGGTTGGGAAACACTGATCTAGTCCAACCAACAGCTTGAGTAGGAGGCCTTTGGCCATTTCAGATAACTGGTGTCCAGTCCCTTTTTGAAATCCTCCAGTGATGGAGCACCCAGAACTTCTGCAGGCAAGCTGTTAATACCACTTTATAAGGCCTTGATAAGGCCACGCTTGGAATTCTGCATCCAGTTTTGGTCGCCACAATGTAAAAAAAAAAAGATGTGGAGACTCTAGAAAGAGTGCAGAGAAGAGCTACAAAGAGGATTTTATTTTTGTATTTATTAAAAATTATTTTAAAAGTCCACCACAAGGTAGGAGATTAATTCCTAAATTCAGCAGTTTACAAAGTCAGCCTATTGCCCGCCAACAATCTGGGTCCTCATTTTACTGACCTCAGAAGGATGGAAGGCTGAGTCAACCTTGAGGCTGGTGAGAATTGAACTGCTGGCGGTCGGCAGAATTAGCCTGCAATGCTGCATTCTAACCACTGTGCCACAACAGCTCATGGAAGGAAGATAAGGAGGAAAGATAAGGAAGGAATAGCAATAGCACTTATACTTATATATCACTTTACAGTGCTTTATAGTACTCTCTAAGCGGTTTGCAAAGTCAGCCTCTGGCCCCCAACAATCTGGGTCCTTATTTGACCCACCTCAGAAGGATGGAAGGCTCAGTCAACCTTGAGCCTGGTGAGATTGCCAAATTGCACGCAGCCAGCAGGCAGCAGAAGTAGCCTGCAGTACTGTGTTTTAACCACTGCGCCACCGTGGCTCTATCTCCATCTCCATCTGCCTGCCTGCCTGCCTACCTAACCTACCTACTACCTACCTACTACCTACCTACCTACCTACCTACCTATCTACCTACCTACCTACCTACCTACCTATCATATCTCTTTCTTGTCTCTCTCTCTTTCTCTCCCTCCCTATCTATCTATCTATCTATCTATCTATCTATCTATCTATCTATCTATATCTATCTCTTTATCTATCTATCTTTATCTATATCTGTCTGTCTGTCTGTCCATCTTTATTTATCTCTATCTTTGTCTATCTATCTTTATCTATATCTATCTGTCTATGTATCTATGTATCTATGTATCTAAGTATCTATCTATCTATCTATCTATCTATCTATCTATCTATCTATCATCATCTATCTATCTATCTATCTATCTATCTATCTATCTATCTATCTATCTATCTATCTATCTATCTATCTACCTACCTACCTACCTACCTACCTACCTACCTACCTACCTACCTACCTACCTACCTACCTACCTACCTATCTATCTATCTATCTATCTATCTATCTATCTATCTATCTATCTATCTTTTTCTCTCTCTCGCCCCCCTCTCTACAAACACACAGCACAGCTATATTCAAACTTGATAAATTTGTTAGCACTGTTCCACCTCTGTTCTCCAGCTGCCTCTGAAAACTCAACACCTCTCTAATCACAAAGTCAAATTATAAGGGTATTATGTAAAAAAAAAAAAGTAAAAAGTAAAAAAAAAGGAAAGGAAGTGAGTAGTGAGTAGCTTGCGATGGAATAAAATAAGTAACTGGCTAGGAAGAGGACGCTTTTAGCAAGGCAAGCTTACAATTAAATGTAGGGCTCGTGGAGAAAGTAAATCTCTCCATGCCCTACTTTCTCCTTCACTTAAATGGAATAAAAGCCAAGAGACATGATGTCATAAAATTATCCTCCCAATTAAGTATCATCTGTCAGTTGCTGTCTATCTCTCCCCTCCCCCCCCCCCTGTCTCAGCTGACTGGTAGATTCTCAGCCTGGTAGATGGACACAACCTCTCCAAATTGCCCGGGCCACTTTGTTTTGTCGGGTGGAGAGGAGGAATGAAGGCAGTGATTGAAAACAGATTTTAATTAATGGTCTTAGTTAATTGGATGCCGGCCCAAGCATTTTAAGGTCTTGCAGTTCTCTTGGGAGAAGGTTTTGCTCTGGAGAAATTCTAGAGGACTGGAAATGACAACCGCAGTGATTTATCAAACCTTCTTTCTCAATAGTCCCATCCTAGGATGAGTCTAAGGAATAACAGAGTTGGAAGGGACCTTGGAGGTCTTCTACTCCAACCCCCTGCTGAAGCAGGAGACCCTTACACCATTCTGGACAAATGATTGTCCAGTCTCTTCTTGAAAGCTTCCAGTGATGCAGCACTCACAACCTCTGGAGGCCAGCCCTTAAACTGGTTGATTGTTCTCACCATTAGGAAGTTTCTTTTTGGATAAACCACTTTATCTAATAATCCACTTTAGCTAGTTCATCCCGTGGTTAAACCATTTCAAGTAGGATCAGTGCTTCAAGAGTCCGATGCTAGGATGGGCCTACAGAATCAAAGAGTTGGAAGGGACCTTGGAGGTCTTCTAGTCCAACCCTCTGCTCAAGCAGGAAGCCCTCTATCATTCCAGACAAATGGTTATCCAACGTCCTCTTCAAACCATCCAGTGTTGGAGCACCCAAAACTTCTGAAGGCTAGTCCTTCCACTGATTAATTTTTTTTTTCACTGTCAGGAAATTTCTTCTTAGTTGTAGGTTGGTTCTCTCCTGGATTAGTTTCCACCCATTGCTTCTTGTCCTGCCTACAGGTGCTCTGCCTTTTTTTTTTTCCAAAGTCTCAACATCTTTGTAAAAAATAGTGTAAGATTGGAAGATCTGGAGAGACGCATAGAATTAGCAGTTAGCAGTTAGACTTATATACCACTTCATAGGGCTTTCAGCCCTCTCTAAGCGGTTTACAGAGTCAGCATATTGCCCCCAACAAAAATCCGGGTCCTCATTTTACCCACGTCAGAAGGATGGAAGGCTGAGTCAACCCTGAGCCGATGAGATTTGAACAGCCGAACTGCAGTCAGCTGAAATAGCCTGCAGTGCTGCATTTAACCACTGTGCCACCTTGGCTCTTGTCAAGAGTTGGACAAGAGTGAATGTATAACACCATCATCATCATCATTGTGCAAACACACAAACTCACCCACAATCCCCCCACACACATACACACAATCCTGCTATTAGTTGTGCCAGGCTTCCAAGCTGCCCATCTCTCAACAAAACAACTTAAAACTGCTAAAAGTACAATTGCATTTTTTTTAAAAAGTAGCTTAGCAACCTTTGAGCACAAATGAATAGGATTAGGAGGTAACAATGCTAAGTAATCCATGCCTTCAAAAGGCATGACTAAATCAAGGGTAATTCTTCATTTTGGGAGAGCTATAAATAACCCCTTTTCTTGACTGGAAATTAATGGAGAGTCAGTGGCACCACAAAGCGAGGCTCCGTCAAACAATCACAGTCGTGACACAACCTTATTGATCTCCCCAATTTATAGGTTTGACCTCCAGAAAGAAGCAAGACTTCAGATCCATCAAGCCCGCTCAAGCGACCTCAAAACTTAAGGTCAAGGTTAACATTAAAGATAAAGGACAAAAAGAAGATTCAGAATATTTTTTTAACTCGGGCCTTTGTTTTACCAATGGTTAGATAACAAAGGTAGAAAATTGAAGTTGGAAGAATACCATTATGTAGAAATAAAGGATCTTGTTGTTTTCGTTATTATTACTGTTGTTATTGCTATTGTTAATATTATAGTTTATTCATTAAACATGAAACTCAGTCAACTGGACATTTAAAAATGTATCACAAATATCTGGCACTGATGGTGGATATAGGTTGCTGCCTGTGTCCCAGATATCAACCAAGTCTCTTCTTAAAATGTACAAAGTTCCTGGTGGCACATTTGTTTGCAGTGCTTCACAGCCCTCTTTAAGTGGTTTACAGAGTCAGCCTCTTGCCCCCAACAGTCTGGGTCCTCATTTTACCCACCTCAGAAGGAGGGAAAGCTGAGTCAACCATGAGCCTCTGGTGAGATTCGAACTGCCAAATTGCAGCCAGCCGGCAGTCAGCAGAAGTAGCTGCAGTATTGCATTCTAACCACTGCACCACTGTGGCTCTATCTCTATCTATCTATCTATCTATCTATCTATCTATCTATCTATCTATCTATCTATCTATCTATCTATCTATCTATCCATCCATCTAATCATATCAATATCTATCTATCTAATCATCTCTCTCTCTCTCTCTCCCCATCCATATCTATCTATCTAATCATATCAATATCTATCTATCTAATCATCTCTCTCTCTCTCTCCCCATCCATATCTATCTATCTATCTATCTATCTATCTATCTATCTATCTATCTATCTATCTAATAATATCTACATATCTATCTATCTATCTATCTATCTATCTATCTATCTATCTATCTATCTATCTATCTGATCATATCAATATCTATGTATTTATGTATCTATCAATCTATCATCTATCTATCAATCTATCATCTATCTATCAATCAATCTATCATCTATCTATCTATCTATCTATCTATCTATCTAATAATATCTACATATCTATCTATCTATCTATCTATCTATCTATCTATCTAACTATCTATCTATCAAGAGCCAAGGTGGCGCAGTGGTTAAAATGCAGCACTGCAGGCTACTGCTAGATCAGCAGGTCAGCGGTTCAAATCTCACCGGCTCAGGGTTGACTCAGCCTTCCATCCTTCCGAGGTGGGTAAAATGAGGACCCAGATTGTTGGGGGCAATATGCTGACTCTCTGTAAACCGCTTAGAGAGGCCTGGAAGGCCTATGAAGCGGTATATAAGTCTACTGCTATTGCTATTGCTATATTGCTATCTGATCATATCAATATCTATGTATTTATGTATCTATCAATCTATCATCTATCTATCAATCTATCATCTATCTATCAATCTATCTATCATCTATCTATCTATCTATCTATCTATCTATCTATCTATCTATCTATCTATCTAATAATATCTACCTACCTACCTACCTACCTACCTACCTACCTATCTATCTATCTATCTATCTATCTATCTAATCATATCAATATCTATGTATTTATGTATCTATCAATCTATCATCTATCTATCAATCTATCATCTATCTATCTATCTATCTATCTATCTATCTATCTATCTATCTAATAATATCTACCTACCTACCTACCTACCTACCTACCTACCTACCTACCTACCTACCTACCTACCTACCTACCTATCTATCTATCTATCTATCTATCTATCTATCTATCTATCTATCTATCTATCTAATCATATCAATATCTATGTATTTATGTATCTATCTATCTATCTATCTATCTATCTATCTATCTATCTATCTATCTATCTATCTATCTATCTATCTATCTATCTATCTATCTATCATCTATCTAACAATCTAACAGTAAACAACAGCCTATGTTCCTACAACAATATTTGAGACAGGTAGAGGTCTAATAAGATGCTAAACTTAACAGAATAACAGAGTCAGAAAGGATCTTGGAGGTCTTCTAGTCCAACTCCCTACTCAAGCAGCAGACCTTATACTATTCCAGACAAGGGGCTGATTGCCTCTTCTTCAAAACCTCCAAGCGGAAGCAGTTTGCACTGTCCCATTTTTGGCTAAACCAGGTTCCCCCGATAGACCAGCTTCACCAGAAAAAACACTCCAGTGATGGAACATTCAAAACTTCTGAAGGAAAAACTGTTCTACTGGTTAATTGTTCTAACTGTCAGGAAAGTTCTCCTTAGTTCTAGGTTGCTTCTCTCCTTGATTAGTTTCCATCCGTTGCTTCTTGTTCTACCCTCAGGTGCCTTGGAGAATAGCTTGACTCCCTCTTCTTTGGGGCAACCCCCGAGATATTGGACACTGCTGTCATGTTTCCCCTAGTCCTTCTTTCCATTAAACTAGACATAGCCAGTTCCTGCAACCGTTCCTCATACGTTTTAGCCTCCTGTCCCCTAATCCTCTTTGTTGCTCTTCTCTGCACTCTTTCCAGAGTCTCCACATCTTTTCTACATCGTGGCGACCAAAACTGGATGCCGTATTCCAAGTGTGGCTTTACCAAGGCTTTATAAAGTGGAATTAACACTTCCTGTGATCTTGATTCTCTCCCTCTGTTGATGCAGCCTAGAACTGTGTTGGCTTTTTTGGCAGCTGCTGCACACGGCTGGCTCCTATTTCAATGGTTGTCCACTAGGACTCCAAGATCCATCTCAGAGTTACTACTGTTGAGCCAGGTACCACCTATGCTGTACCTATGCATTTTGTTTTTCTTGCCTAAATGTAGAACCTGACTGTTCTCACCATTGATTTTCATTTTGTTAGGTAGGGCCCTGCATTCAATGGATACTTGGATACTGTCAACTTTGGCTAGGTGTTTTATTATTATTATTATTATTATTTTAAAAATCTCTGGTTAGCATATATATATATATACCCAGCCAGTTTTGCTAAATAATTAGCCTTAATATGCTGAGTTGTGCAATCCCTAACAGGGGGCCAGTTCAGGAACCACGTCAAGTGCCTTGTGTGAATATAACCACCAGTGCATGGAAGTTTCTTTCAAACCAACAGCAACATCTCAGCATGCGCGCAACTGCAGTTCCACCGCTACAAAGAATCCGCAACTCGCTAATGTCTCTCCATATTACCTTTTGTCATCATTATGGCAATTGTCAGGAAAACGCTACTCGCTCGGCACCCGGCGCGGAGCAGAGAGCGGAGGGATGCAACGGCAACGGCAAAGTGTTCCCACCAACCTTCCCCTTTCTCGCATTAAACTTGGCTTCCATTTACATTTTAATGATGCTTGATGCCTTCTGTACGGCCGCCGTTTACTGCCATCTCTCTTAAAGTTAATCGCTTTGGTAATGGGTAACTTTGACGCTGCAGATTAGGGCTGCCCAGAAGTGACCTTTACCATTTGCTGCTGGAGGAAAGGGAAACGCGCTAAGGGCTGCGGAGACGGTGGCAGGAGGCAAGATAAAGTGGGGGCTGGGGGGGGCAAAGGGTGGGCAAAACGGTTGTCCTCTCTGAGTGGGGGTGCTCGGTCCTCCGAAATGCCTCTTTGTGCAATCAGGATGGGATGAAGTTATGCTAAGAAAGGATGGAAGGTAGAATGATGGCAGGTGAATGATTCATTGGAGTCCACCATACTTGGGCAGCCAATACATTCGAATGAATGAATGAATGAATGAATGAATGAATGAATGAATGAATGAATGAATGAATGAATGAATGAATGAATAGATGGATGGATGGATGGATGGATGGATGGATGGATGGATGGATGGATGGATGGATGATATCTGAGCTCTCCACCAAAGGTGGAGTGTCATATCTAATCACTGTGCATATAAATATTTCCTACATTTATGATTTTAATGGTAAGTCAACCAGAGTCACTTTTTTTGGAAAGAAAGAAAGAGAGAAAGAAAGGAAGGAAGAAAAAGAAGAAGAAAAAGAAGAAAGTAAAAAATAGAAAGTTAAGAAAGAAATGAAGGAAGGAAAGTAGAAAGAAAGAAAGAAAGAAAGAAAAAAGGAAGAAAAGAAGAAAGGAAGAAAAGAAGAAAGGAAGAAAAGAAGAAAGGAAGAAAAGAAGAAAGGAAGAAAAGAAGAAAGGAAGAAAAGAAGAAAGGAAGAAAAGAAGAAAGTTAAGGAAGGAAAGAAGAAAGTTAAGGAAGGAAAGAAGAAAGAAAGAGGGCGGGATGGAAGAAGGAAGAAGAATAAAAAGAAGAAAGGGAAAAAAGTTAAGACAGAAAGAAAGGAAGGAAAGTTAAGAAAGAAAGAAGGAAAGAAAGAAGGGAGGAAGAAAAAAGAAAGAAAGTTAAGAAAGAGAAAGAAAGAGAGGGAGGGAGGAGGGAAGGAAGAAGGAGGAAAAGAAAAGAATGAAAAGAAAGAAGAATGAAAAGAAAGAAAGAAAAAAGAAAGTTAAGAAAGGAAGGAAGGAAAGTTAAGAAGGAAGGAAAGAAGGAAGGAAGAAAAAAGAAAGTTACAAAAGAAAGAAAGAAATTATGGTCTGATCCGAGAAGAAGCAGGAATTTTGGTCTTTCCCCTCCTGTTTGTTCAAGATTAGAAGCCGTTTTTCTCTTGAAAAGAATATTGTGCAAATCCCAGCCATATATTATACGCTCCACTGCACGTCTGCTTGTAATACAATATCCAGGCTTCAAGTCGAGCTCGTGCAAATCATATTTTTTTTGGCAGCGTTTTACACAATTACTTCGTTATTCTTTCTGCCAGTTCTGTGTTTTGGATTCCTCTGTCTAGCCTGTAATCTGGAAGCTGTCAAGTAGTTTCCCATCCAAATCCTAACCAGCCTTGACCCTGCTTAGCTTCCTCAATGAGCCAAGGTTGGTTC
Organism: Thamnophis sirtalis; assembly: GCF_051295495.1. NCBI lineage: Eukaryota > Metazoa > Chordata > Lepidosauria > Squamata > Natricidae > Thamnophis > Thamnophis sirtalis. The sequence goes on from NW_028261385.1 coordinate 4,211,015, forward strand.
AACATTATAATGTCTCGAATCTGCTTGGAATCTTCCAGAAAGAACTGGAAGCGTCTACTCTAACGAACAGAAGGTCTACGGGTGACACGATAGCTACCTGCTGATATCTGAGGGGTTTTCACAAAGAAGAGGAGGGAGGGTCAAGTTATTCTTATAAAGCCCTTCATGGTATTGGACCTGGGTACTTGAGAGACCGCCTGCTGCCAATTACCTCCCACAGACCCATTAGATCTCACAGGGTTGGCCTCCTCCGGGTTCCGTCTACCAGCCAATGCCATCTGGCTACTACCCAGGGGAGGGCCTTCTCTGTGGCAGCTCCGGCCCTCTGGAACGAACTCCCCGCAGGGATTCGGACCCTCACCTCTCTCCAGGCCTTCCGAAAAGCCGTCAAAACCTGGCTTTGCCGGCAGGCCTGGGGTTGACGAGTTCCCTTCCCCTCTCGACCTGTGTGGTTGTGTGATTCTTGGCTATTTTAACTATTTGTATTGTGTTCTATGTTTCCCCTTTCCCCTTTTGAGTTGTTCGCTGCCCTGAGTCCCTCCCGGAAAAGGGCGGCATATAAATTAAACAAATCTAATCTAATCTAATTCTCCAAAGCACCTGAAGGCAGGAGGAGAAGCAACGGATGGAAACCCACCAATGAGAAATTCAACCTGGAATTAAGGAGAAATTTCCTGGCAGTGAGGACAATTCATCACTTGAGCAGCTTCTCTCCAAAGGTTTTGGATGTCCCATCACTGGAAGAGATTGGAGAGCCATTTAGCAATAGCAATAGCAGTTAGACTTATATACCGCTTCATAGGGCTTTCAGCCCTCTCTAAGCGGTTTACAGAGTCAGCATATCGCCCCCAACAATCCGGGTTCTCATTTCACCCACCTCGGAAGGATGGAAGGCTGAGTCAAGCTTGAGCCGGTGAGATTAGAACCGCCGAACTGCAGATAACAGTCAGCTGAAGTAGCCTGCAGTACTGCACCCTAACCACTGCGCCACCTCGGCTCATTACCTGAAGGAGCACCTTGTCTTCAAAACAAGAGCAGGCAGTCTGCTTGTTGGGGTAGGCTGGTATGCTAGGACCACCAGCCTCAAAGCTGATATCCATTTCTAGGCCCAATTCAAAGGGCTGCTTTTAACCTTTAAAGTCCTCAAGGCCTTAAGACCACGTTAGCAATAGCAATAGCAATAGCAGTTAGAATTTTATACCGCTTCATAGGGCTTTCAGCCCTCTCTAAGCGGTTTACAGAGTCAGCATATTTGCCCCCACAGTCTGGGTCTTCATTTCACCCACCTCGGAAGGATGGAAGGCTGAGTCAACCTTGAGCCGGTGAGATTTGAACCGCCGAACTGCAGATAACAGTCAGCTGAAGTGGCCTGCAGTACTGCACCCTAACCACTGCGCCACCTCGGCTCTCCACTGCGCCACCTCGCCACCTCTTGTATAGAGCCGGGATGGCAAACCTATGGCAAGCATGCCCACAGTGGCACATGAAGCCATGTTGCCCAACACGCATGGCCTTTCCTGTTTTTCTTCGAGGTTTTTGGCGTGCATGCACGTGCGAGGATCAGCTGTCCTTCGCGCCAAAAAGGTTCCCGATCACTACTATAGAGTCTCCTCCTTGAGCAGGGGGCGCTGTGTGTGGGTGTTTGTGTGTGGGTGTTCAACTAGAAGACTCCTAAACTCCCTTCCAAAGCTGAACAGATTGACTTTGAAAATAAAGCATAGAGAGGAATCAGTGTACTTCAAGACACAGGGAAGATTTTATGAATGGTTAGAGAAAGTCATACGGAAAAGAAAGTAAGGGGAAAATATGGAACCCAGACAAGATGCCATTAAGTAGAAAAGGAGGGGGAACAGGGGGGGAAATAGGGAAGAAAATAATTTTAAGTATATATTCAAAAGTAAGATACAAAGGGGAAAAACATAATCAGGATAGATTTGAGAAAGAAAGGGAACAAGGAATGATATTCAACTATTTTTGGGTCTGCGGAAATACCACCCCAAGAAAATGAAAATTAAGAGCTGGAAGAGACACCTACAACAATAGAAAAAGGAAGGAAGAGAGAAGGTGAGGGGGAGGAAGAGGAGGGAAGGAAGATAGAGGTGAGGAGAGGAAGATGGAAGGGAGAAGGAGGGAAGGAGCGAGGATAGGAAGGGGGAGAGGAAGAGAGGGGTAGGGGAGAGGTAAGGGAAGAAGGAAGGAAAGAAGAAAGGAAGGAAGGAAGTAGAGAAGAGGTAAAATAATAATATATAAGTATAAATTCAAAAGTAAGATACAAAGGGGGGAAAACATAGGTAATCAGGATAGATTTGAGAAGGAAAAGGAACAAGAAATATTCAACTATCTTTGGGTCTGCGGAAATACCACCCCAAGAAAATAAAAAATAAGAGCTGGAAGAGACACCTAATAATAGAAAAAGGAAGGAAGAGAGGAAGAGAGAAGAGGAAGAGGAGGGAAGGAAGATAGAGGTGAGGAGAGGAAGATGGAAAGGGGAAGGAGAGAGAGTAGGAAGGGGAAGAGGAAGTGCTGAGGAGGGAAGAGGTAAGGGAAGAAGAAAGGGGAAGGAGAGAGGAAGGAAGAAAGTAGAGAAGGGAGGGAGGGAGAGAAAGGAAGAGATGAGAGGAGATGAGAGGAAGAGGAGGGAAGGAAGATAGGAGGAGGAGAAGATGGAAGGGAGAAGGAGAGTAGGTAGGAAGGGGAAGAGGAAGAGAGGAGGGGGGAGGTAAGGGAGGAAGGAAGGAAAGAAGAAAGGAAGGAAGGAAGTAGAGAAGGGAGGGAGGGAGAAAAGAAAGGGAAAAGAAGGTGGTGTCAAAACAGGTGAGGGATGGTAAACAAAGCAACCCAAATGGTCTGTTACAACCCTGTAAATGGAACGACAAATGTATAAGAACGAAAACTGTAAAAAAAGAATAATAACTATGTGAACGTATAGCTAGAATTGTATATAGAGAACAACAAATGGGAAAAAAAAAACCTTTCCCCCCAAAAACCCTCCCTTCCAAACCTATATCCTCATCTTCTGATCTGCCTTCTGATCTAGATGATCTCCAGAGTACCCTTTGGCCATTGCCATCTGGAATCCATGGACCCCTCAAAACTGTACCTTGCTCCGAAATCCCACTGGAGAAAATGTTCTTCGTTTTGTCTGTGCCCGGAGGGAGATCATAACGAGCCAGCAGAATTTTGCCCGCGCATGGCTAGATGTAATTAAAGATCTCACATCGTTGGGTCTCGTGGGATGTAAATTGCTGCTCACTGCGAGCCAAAAAGGCCTCTTGTTTGTTAACAACAAAGAAGTTGGACCTAGATGCTGGAGATGTGATTGTGTTGATGCTACATATTACCATATATGGTGGACTTGTAAAAAGGTTAAAGCATTCTGGATAAAAATATGGTGGGTTATGCAAAACGTTCTTTAAAAGAGGATAAAGTTTACCCCTCAGTTATTCCTGTTAGGTATAACTACTGATTGTACTGTTATAGAGACTAACTTGATTTTGTACTTAATAACGGCAGCGAGACTGTTGGTGGCGCAATACTGGAAGAAGGAAGATTTGCCTACTATTCAAGAATGGACATTGAAAGTAACAAACTTAGCAGAGATGGCTAAAATATCAGCACATCTTAAGGACTATTCAGATGAGAAATATAAACTGGAGTGGAGAAGATGGATTGATTATATTCAAAATAAATACGGGTCTAAGAAAATCCAGATAGTTTATGACTGAGGAAGCAAGGAACGATATAATCTGTTTAGAGTTAGCCTAACAAAAGAGGAGTTAAAGCTCAAATGAAAGATGTTAACTTTCTTTAAGTTTATTCTAGAATATGTTTGTTAAAGATCGATACCCTGTATTTGTTCTGGGAATTCGGGGGTGGGGAAAAAACATTGGGAGGGGTTTCTGTTTGGGTGGGGAGAGTGTGGGAGAAGAGGTAAATATTTGTAAAAGCTTTTTTTAAAATTTTCAATTAAAAATAAAACAAAGAAGTTGGATGTCCAGAAGGATTCTCCTCAGATGACTGAAAGACCAGCAAAAGGCTTGGAACATTTCTGATATCCAAAAGATGCCTACTGCATCTCTTTGGGCTGCCACAAAGAAGAGGGAGTCAAGCTATTCTCCAAAGCTCCTGAGAGCAGGACAGGAAAGAACAGATGACAACCAATTCAGGAGAGAAGCAACCTAGAACTAAGGAGAAATTTCCTGACAGTGAGAACAATTAACCAGTGGGATAATTTTACTCCAAGAAGTTGTGGGTGCACCAGAATCGGGGGGCAGTATCCCAAATGTGGTCTCACCTGACTTCTTGGTGAAGTCACCAGTTGAATGCAACTTGAGGGACTCTCTAATTTAGCTTTGAACATTTTCGTTTGTCACGTAGATGTGTTCATTAGGCCATTATAACAGAATAATGGAGTTGAAAGGGAGCTTGGAGGTCTTCTTGTCCAACCCCCTGCTCAAGCAGGAAACCGTATACCATTTCAGATAATTGGTTGTCCAATCAACTTCTTGAAAACCTGGAGATTCTCCATCATCCAGGTCATGGTTGTCCCAAAGGTGCTTTTTCAAGAGGCAACTGGGCTTCCTTGGGCGGGGGGAGGCAGAGAGAGAGAGTCAGAAAAAGAGGGAGACAGATAAAGAGAGGGAGACAGAGAGAAAGCGAGAGAGAGAGAGGGAGGGAGGGAGGCAGAGAGAGAGAGAGAGACAGGAAAAGAGGGAGACGGAGAAAGAGAGGGAGACAGAGAGATAGAGAGACACAGAGAGAGAGATTTCTGAAGCTCCTTGGGGCTGGGAATAATTGCTGCCAAACAGTTTCCTGAAGTGGGACCACGAGACTCCTAAACAACTAAAGATAGAGAAAGAAAGAAAGAGAGAGACAGAGAGAGAGGGAGACAGATAAAGAGAGGGAGAGAGAGACAGAAAAAGAGGGAGACAGAGAAAGAGAGTGAGACAGAGAGTTAGAGAGAGACAGAGGCAGAGAGAGAGATTTCTGAAGCTCCTTGGGGCTGGGAATAATTGCTGCCAAGCTGAGTTTCCTGAAGTGGCACCATTAGACTCCTAAACAACTGAAGATAGAGAAAGAGAGGGAGGTAGAAAGAGAGAGACAGAAAAAGAGGGAGACAGAGAAAGAGAGGGGGAGAGAGAGAGAGAGAGAGACAGAGGCAGAGAGAGAGCTTTCTGAAGCTCTTTGGGGCTGGGAATAATTGCTGCCACACTGAGTTTCCTGAAGTGGGACCCCGAGACTCCTAAACAACTGAAGATAGATAGATAGAGAGAGAGAGAGAGAGAGACAGAGAGACAGAGAGACAGAAAAAGAGAGAGAGACAGAGAGGGAGACAGAGAGAGAGACACACACACAGAGACAGAGGCAGAGAGAGAGATTTCTGAAGCTCTTTGGGGCTGGGAATAATTGCTGCCAAGCTGAGTTTCCTGAAATGGGATCACGAGACTCCGAAACAACTGAAAAAACCATCTAGGAAAAAGAAAAGGCAACCAAAAGAGCAAAATGCAAACAAAAGCAAATAAAACAGCCCCCCCCCCGGAGCAAAACAAATTAATGTTTAATTTGTGTGCGTTGTTTAATGTTTGCTGTTAAATTGGCCATGCCCACCTAGTCACATGACCTAGCCACACCACCCAGTCACATGACCCAGCCACGCCCACCCAGCCAGTGCGCCCCACCCCCAACAGTCTGAGGGACCGAGGAATTGGTTTGAGGACCCCTGCCTTACATTTTCCAGGATGGCCCAGTGGGTCAGATTCGACCACATCGCAGGCCAGATCCGGCCCACGGTCCTTGAGTTTGACACCCCTGCACTGGTTGGGCCATGGCCCACAGGTTGGGGACCCCTTGGACTAGAAGACCTCCAAGGTCCCTTCCGGCCCTATGATTCTATGGTCTACCTTCACCCATGTCATCTCCCTTCACTCCTTAATGTCCCAAGTGGATCCACTCCAGCCGGAGTAACAGGTTGCAAGAAGTTTTCCTTGAAGGAGAACTAACTTAGCCCGATTGTCCTCAAGAGAGCAGCTTTAGTCACCTTCAGGCTGGCAGGGAGGTGAGTATCTCCTGAAGGACTAGAGGGGTCGGCCCATCCTCATCGCTCCATCATTCGGATACAGCTGCAGCACTTCTGGAGGGAGGTGGGAGGAAGCTAATTATGACTGATAAATAGGGCTCCTGTTGTTAGCAGTGTCATTGCTTTCACCTTTTTTCGCAGTCCCCTCTTTCCAGCTGATTAATTAATTAGTGCATGGGAAGATCTTTCTTTTTCTGTGATCTACAGATAAGACCTTGCACCTTCCTGGGCTCGTTCTGGATTGTTATGATAAGAACATTCGTCCCTTCCACGTATCACAGAGGTGTCTCCCTAGGCAATGACTTCTTCTGACCTCCGGAGAATCTTTGGCGGCGTTACCTGACTAACTCATGAGGGCAGGAGAACATCTAAACAACTTGGACGGATCAAGTCACCCAGGGGTGGGTTTCTCGCCCCGTTCCAACCGGTTTGGTTGGAACGGGGCCGGCGGCGTCCTTGTGCACGCGCGCGGTGCACGCATGTGTACTAGCATCTGCGCGACACTCCAGCTGCTCCTGGACGATTGCGCAGGCGCTGTATGCGTCCTGTGCATGCGTGGAAGCGCAGAACTCGTCAAAACCGGGTAAGGACCGCGGGCGGGCGCGCCCTTTGCCGTTCCCGGAAGTTACTTACTTCCGGGTTCGGCGACCAACCAGTTCGCAGGGACCGCCGTGAACCGGTTGAAACCCACCCCTGAAGTCACCCCACTGTATTACACAATGGACAACCAGATACTTCCACGAACTTGAAGGAAAATAGTGAACTCCTAGGAAGGTCACCAGGGAATCAACCATGACCATCCTTTGGAAGGACAGATCCAGAAGCTGAAGCTCATCAGTCAACCCTAAAGGAACTCAACACTGAGTTGAAGCTCAAATAATTTGGCCAGCTAATTGTCAGGGTTTGTAGCAGCAATCACATCCAGAAAGCACACCCAGGTAACTGAGCCAGCAGGATTCATTAACTTCTCTTTGTATATAATATACCACACAAAGTAAATATACAATACCATAAGCAGGTTTTCCAACGTGGTAGCAAATACAAGCAAGCACAGACAGAGGAGAGAACAGTTTCAGTTTCAGTTCAGAGCAGCAGACTAGTTTAGAGCTCGGCAAAGACTCAGCGCTGTAGAGCTAAGCCACAATCAGGCTCCTTGCTATCTCCTTGTTACCCACACAGCAAATACTGTTTCAGTTTCCAAACAGCCCTCATTGGCTGACTTAGTTGCTATGCCTATTCATTGGCTGACCATGTCTTCCAAGTCATGAACTCTCAAACACTGATGAGAAGAGAGGACTCCTGGGAGAAGACCTGGTATTGGGAAAGATGGAAGGCAAAAGGAGAAGGGGACAGGAGAAGAGGAGATGGTTAGATGGGGGTCATCAACACAAATGAACATGAATTTGGGCAAACTCTGGGAGACAGTGGAGGATAGGGGGACCTGGCATGCTGTGGTCCTTGGGGATATGGAGAGTTGGACAACAACTTAGCAACCGAACAACAAGATGTTCACTAAGAAACTGGCATTCAAGCTTACATAGCTGTTATGATTTTGGAAACAAGAACTGTCTATCTAATAGCTGCCGTTAGTTCAATCCTAATTGAGTTTGTCCTCTTTAATACTGTACTGTCTAAACGTATTTAATACCAAACACTTTTGTTGAACACCAGATATGCTATTCATTATATATATATAAAATGTAAAAGCCAAGTATCACTCACTCATCACGAAATCTCCACAACCATGAAACCTACAAACTTGAAATTTGGCACGTATGTTCCTCTTGGTTTCTTGGTGCTCGCTAAGAAAGGATTTTTTCAAAATGGTCATCAGATCATTAATATTTTATATAAAGTAATTAACATACTCTGAAGTTAAGGAGTTCTCTACTTCTCCTCCCACCTGCAAAGAACTCTAGTTCCAACTGCCAGTTGCCTTATATTAACACGCTCTGATGCTAAGACATTCTACTCCCCTACCCACCTGAAAAGAACTCCATTCCAACTGCCAGTTGCTTATATTAACACGCTCTGATGCTAAGGAGTGAGACATTCCACTCCCCTCCCCACCTGAAAAGAACTCTGTTCCAACTGCCAGTTGCCTTATATTAACACGCTCTGATGCTAAGGAGTGAGACATTCTACTCCCCTCCCCACCTGAAAAGAACTCTGTTCCAACTGCCATTGCCTCACATTCTGTTACCTCAGTTCAAACTGGCAGATGTTCCACTTCTTCACTCAGGAGCGTTCTGGGGCTCTTTACAATACTAAATGTCGGTACCTCACCACAATGTCTACACCTTCCACCTATGGAACTGTTTCTGGACTCAGGCAGTGGGAGCAATATCCCCTTATGTGTTTCAATCACCGACCACCACTGAGCCAATAGATTGAACCGGAGTGAACCGGATTTCTCCTGCCTGGCCCGATCACATAGTTTCATCACGAGGCACACATATCCAGCTAGTAAAGGGTATAGTTCTTGCTGTATCTCTCTGATAATAGTGGCACCTGGAGATGACCTTCTCCAGAACATAGAAAGAAACTCAATCTGGGACCTCCTCACCTGCCTTTGGCATAAACAGAGACAAAATGCTACCAAGGTTCTGAAAAACCAAGGAAGGATAATTCCAGTATTCCTTGTCGAATCTGTTTTCCTGACTTGTTGACCTCAAAGGTTGAGATTCCCTTCAATCAGTGAAAAACAGAATAGAATGAGAGAGTTGAAAAGGGCCTTAGAGGTCTGCTAGTCCAACCCTCTGCTCCAGCAGGAAACCCTACACCAGGGGTGTCAAACTGGATCTCTTCGAGGGCCGAATAAGCATTGTAATTCTCCTTTGCGGGATGGGGGGTGGTTTGGGAGGGAGTGGGGGAGATGGGAAAGTTGCCTCCTGGAGAACCCCACAGGCTGAAACAAGCACAAGCCCAGAGGTGGGATTCACTTACCTTCCCTACCAGTTCACAGACGTGAGCACACTCACACACGCCTTGGCTGTCCATGCACACTGTCTTCTGTGCATGTACAGTGCTCACTCATTATGTTGGGGCAGGTGGGTGGAGCCTCCCGCAGCTACCACTACTGGTCCCCCCAGAACCAGCTGAATGCCACCTCTGCGTAAAGCTCCAGCATGGCCTTCACCGACCTCCTGCAGCCTTCTGTTGGCCAAATCAGGGTGTGTGCAGGGGCCTCGTGAGGAAGGGGAGGGAGGAAGAGGAAGGGAAGGGAGGGAGGGAAGGGATGAAGGGATGGAGGGAAGGGATGGAGGGAGGGAAGGAGGGAAGAGGGAAGGGATGGATGGAGGGAGGTATGGAGGGAAGGGAGGGAGGGAGGGAAGGAAGGAGGGGAGGGAGGGAGGGAGGGAAGGAGAGAAGGGAGAAAGGGAGGGAAGTAGGGGAGGGAGGGAGAGATGGAGGGAAGGGAGGAGAGAAGGGAGGGAGAGAAGGGAGGGAAGGAAGGAGGGAAGGAGGGAAGGAAGGGAGGGAGGGAAGGAAGGACGGAAGGGAGGGAGAGTGAGAGGGAAGGAAGGAAAGGAAGGAAGAAGGATGGATGGATTTCCTGGAGAATTTCCTCCTTTTCTAGGAAAAAAACCCCGTAATGAAGCGGTTCCTTGATCCTTCCTTCCCTGCCAGAAGCGAGCGTGATTTTCCTGCAAGGATTCTATTTGACTTAAAGCCAAGATGGGTCCCATTTATATTCCCCCAGCCCATTTTCACCCCGTCTTCATGGACTCCGGCTAATTGCACGTTTACATAAATCCTAATTGGGAATATTCTTGGATAGAAGGCCTCTTAAACCTACTATGGTGTATTCTGGGTTCCTCTCCCCCTGCCCCCCCCCCCCCCGACTAATGAGGTTTATAC